>NC_056729.1:1066038169-1066318169 GCF_019279795.1 Protopterus annectens | reverse complement strand
ATTGGAAATATTTAGGAAATAATATGAAAGTCTATATAAAGCAGTGAAAAATGGAAATCAAGAAAAGGGACAAATGGAAATATGTAAGGAAAACTAAATATGCCAAGGTTAGAGGCAGATTAGGCTCAATTACTAACCATTAGGAAAGCAGGAGATGAGATAAAAATGGTGATGCGTAACCAATCTACAGGAAAGTCCCCAAGAATAAATGGTATTCCTGTTGAAGTTTAGAAACTACGAGGGAAAAAAATTGATAAATATCCAGAAGGTTTTGTTTAACAGTATTTTAAGAGGAGAAGTACCAACATCCTGCAGAAAAGCTGTGGTAGCTGTAATACCTAAAGAGGGTAAATATCCATCAAAGCCGGATTCATGCAAGCCCATTTCAATACTAAACCATGATTATAACTTATTTATGTCTATAATGGCTAAAAGAATGGCAAAAGTGATGCCAAAGTTGATAGGTATCGGTTCATAGGAAAGTACTAGGCTATCTGCCCGAGGGCATCGATAAGCCTAGCCAGAATGTGTTTGCTTTCGCTGCTCCCTTAGATTAGTTCCCTGTGCCTCTGTCCAGTAGAGCCACTGCAGTGATCCCTCGGGTAAATTTTCTGTTTCCCATCCACTCGTCAAGGTTCCTCTTGAAGTGTGTTAGTGAGGGGCTCTGTCTAATGTAGATTGGAATCCTGTTCCAAAGCATGGGGAGTCTCTGGGACAGGAATTTATCCCTCCAACACACCCTATTTATCATTGTGGTGAGGTTTAGATCCCTAGAGCGTGTGGCTCTCCGGGATTTGTTTTTTTTTAGGTGGAGCATGTCCATCAATTCTGGGTTGGACATAGCCTTGTACGTCAGGCAGAGATCACCTCTGAGTAAACAGTGTGCAACCGAGTATAGCTGGTGTTTCTTCAGTCAGGCTGCATAGGGCATCTGTTTGAGGCCAGTAAACCTCTTGGTGAGGTACTTCTGTGGTCTTTACAGCTGTTGCAGGCGTCTTGTAAGGTACATCCCAAATGGGGTGTTGTACTCTATATGATGGGTCTGATGAGTGATGAGTAGAGGGGCACAATAACCTCTTTTGTTCTAGATACAAACCCTTTTGTGATTAGGTGGGCCACACAGAAGGATTTTCTAACCACCTTGGCATATGATTATCAAAGGACAGATTACTATCTACTTGGGTCCCCAGACCCCTTATTATATTTTCTGTATTTAGGGGACTACCACATATGCGGTTGTTCGCGGGTACTTTGTTTTTTCCAAAGGGGATGACTATGCACTTTTTGGCATTTAGCTTGAGGCCATGATTTTCACACCAGGTATCCATCGCAGGAGACCCTTCTGGAGGATGTCTGCATCAGCCAGAGAGTCAATTATGGCCCCCAGTTTACAGTTGTCTGTGAACTTGGTCAGCCATAGTCCTCCTGTGCTTGCCTGGATCGTTGTAATATCAAACCCTACTGTCTGAAACCCAACAAAACCGAAAGCACAGGACAACGATTTTTTTCCCAGGTGAAAGAAATCGCTGTTCCATGACAAAAACAAACAAAAAAAAGACCTTAAACTTAAACTAAAGTGGGCGGCTGAGTCCCCCATACCCCCCCTACTTAAATATACCAACTCCAAGATCGTACCACAGTGGAGGAAATAGCAAAGCCCCGGAAATGGCCCACCAATTTTTTTCCCTGGGAAAAAAGTCGATGTGCCATGGCTTCACTATTTTCCAGTTTCAGACTTTAGGGATTCGATATTACAACGTTCAAACTTATTTTAGTTCAACATTGTAACATAGCCCCTGTTGCTGATGGGTCTTGATGCAGAAGAAAGCATATGACAGAGTAACCTGGGACTTTATGAGCAGGACAATGGAAGCATTTGCATTCTTGATAAAATATTAAGGTTGATTAGGAGGATATACAAGGGATCGGAGGCAAAAATTAAAGTGGGTGAGGTTCTCTCTAATAATTTCTGCTTGAGCAGAGGAACCAGGCAGGGGTGTCCTCTTTCCCCTTTGTTATCTGCATTATATTTAGAACCACTGGCAAAGAAAATAAGGGACTCAAATTTAAGAATATGATTGGAATGGTAGTCAAGAAAAGCTGGCTCTATTTGCACATATTTTATGCTTAAAACCAGAACGCGAAATTACAGTGTTGTGGAACATTTTCAGACAGTCTCCAATTTTTTCAGCATACAGAATTTATGAATCTAAAACAAAAGCAATAGCGGTAAATTATGCACCTGCACACAAACTGGTTCAGCAATATCCATTCTTATGGAAACATGATAAAATGAGTATTTAGGAGTATGGATTAAAAATTATTTGGGTGTGGCAGCTAAGGATATGTAGGAAGAGACTAGACAAAAGAGAATACAAGACTGAGAAAATGGAAGCTCTGTTATATGGACAGTATGATACAAGTTAAAATATTTTTAGCTGCTTTAGTCTTAGACACAGGTCAGGCATAATTTCTATCAACCACAGACGTTGTGGATAGCAATTAATAAAGAGCTGAATGACTATCTGGGAGAGGAAGACAGCAAGAGTCAAGTTGGGTTACCGGACTTGAAAAGTATTTCAGAGCAACAGTTAGACATAATACAAGCAGAAAACTACAATTCAAGGTGGAAAGGGATGATGATGATGATGATAAAATGGGGAAACCTGAAGAAACAAGGAGAGGCTGGATTTTAATTTTGGATGCAGACCTTTAAGGAGAATAACAATAATCATACAGAATAGTATATCCATAAAGTAACAAAGTATTCTAAGAACTAAGCCAAAACGGGAATGGAAAAAGGAGATTCTGCTGATAGAGATGACTGGAATTAGGGATACAGACAATAGGCAAGAGGGGGCTGGAATTTATTGGAGAAAACTGGCAAAGGGACTAAGGTACTGGGAGAAAATAACTACAGAGGGTAAAGTAACAGAATGGGAAGCTGCCAAGAATTTATTTGGACTGCAGGTTAAAGATTGTCTTCCCTATCAAGGATTGACAGAATAGGCAAACAGACAGAAATAGGGGGGTCCTAAACGATAGCCCAGCACTGGTAGAGTTTTAGTAGAATCTAGAACAGCAGCTGCCATTAAAAAAGGAATAATTAGTAAAGGATATAAAATATTGCATGATAACTATAAGAATCAATCGGACCAGGTTAGAAAGGAATGAGAAGAGAGACTGTATATGCAATTCAAAGAAACAATGGGGGTATATGTATATTTTGCAAATATACACAAAATCTAGATGATTTAGTATCTTTGCTTGGAAGTGTTTGCATAGGTATTTTTATAGCCTAACTAGACTCCAAAGAATTTTTCCTCAGGTACACAGTATCTCTTGGAGGTGTGAGTGGGGAAGAAAAAGGTAATTGGGAATATATAATGAGATGTCAGCCTTTAAAGATTCCCTGCAGACTGCTCTGTCAAATACTGGGTGAGCAAGTTGTTGTAACTTAGAAACATTTTTTTTGAACTATGATACAGAATCGGACTTGCCTAGACATAAGTAAAGCCTTGCTGAGTAACTATGATGGTTGCCAAAAAAGCAATTACTAGAAAATGGAAATCAAACTCTAAACCAACTTTACTAGAAGTAGCGAATACAGCAACAGAGATAAAACAATTTAATTGGGATCTTTAGTAAAGGATAGACACAAATTCCATAGGAAAAATTGAAAATGTCGGAACAATACATGCAGAGGAGGAACAAGGTTTAAAAGAAGGCAGCATTTTAATGAGCTATGTAATGTTTGACTGACAAAGACTGGGTAGATTCTAAGTAATGTACAATGTTGGCAACTACATTTATGTCAATATGGTTTGTAATGCTAATGTTTCCAACTAGGATTGCATCACTATGGTTTGTTTTCATTTATATAATTGTACGATTATTAAATTATCACATATGACATGGGCAAAGATGTTTTGGTGAAGAATGTGCTAAGGTTTGCCTGAAATGAGGAAGAAAAAGTGCAGCAGGGCTGGAGTTTTTGAGCAGACATGCAACTGCGAGTGAGATTAGATATGGGCAATAGCACTGATCTGTAATACTGTTAAGGGGTTTATAGTTGAGTGGCACATCTAGGGTGCATGAGGTGGTTAAGTGAGGACTAGGAGAGCTTGGGGTTGTTTTCATTCCTGTTCTGAATGTTTGTAAAATAGACTTTCTTGTCTTGTTTTATATTTTGTGCCATTTCTGAGATGCTTAAAAGTTTGTAGGCTGGAGTCAGTTTTGTTTTTTTAGCCAGGCCTCCAAGCTTTCTCTGATTCGCGAGTTATTTCATTTGCTTAGGCAAGGGGATGGATTTGTTTTGCTTCTTTCGGTTATGATTGGGGCATAAATATTTAGGGAATTTAGAAAGGTTGTATTGAATAGTGATGCTGCAACATCCAGGTGGATGGAGTGTGGTGGCTTCCAGTTAAAACAAGTTTAGGTTAGAGAAAAAGCATCTTTATGAAAGGAGGGTATAGTTCATACCTGTGTATAGCAGTGTTTGCAAACATTAGTTCAATTTCTGATGATGATGGCAGGTATATGGTCATTTAGGGTGTCAGGAAGAGTGCAACTTGAGAGATGATTTACATGTTAATGAGGATCCAATCAAGAGCAGAACTGTTTTTGGTAATTTTACAGAACCTGGTAGGAGTTGAGATAAGTTGGGTGAAGACACAAATTTATAGCATTGGTTGGGGTCTCTGCATTTATCTGCCAGTTAATATTACAGTCTTCAAGAATACTGGTCTTTGGTGAATCTTTGATGAGGCCCAGTTGAAGAACTCTTTACTGGGGTAATGGCTTAAGACCTCTTTACAAGCCTAGCCAAGTATTACCTGAATTTTACCTGATTTTTGATCCCTAGGGGCTAGGGGATGGCTTAGGTTTGTGCCTATAACTGAGTATTTTCCAGACTGCCCCTGCCCATAAGGGACATGGGTACTATCCCCTGAAGTGAATTTATGATTCCCCATTCTATGATCCAAATTGCATTTGAAGAGGGCCAGGGAAGGACTCTGCTTTACATGAATTGGAAGCTTGTTCCAGAGATGCGGTAATCTCTGAGACAGCTCACTCTCTCTCCAGCATGTTTTGTTTGAACTGTAGACCAGGCTTGGATCCCTAGATGAAGTAACCCTCATGCAGTTTGTCTTGCGAATTTGCAACAGTTCCATCCCAGTTGGATTTGTGACTGCCTTGTAGAGTAGGTATATGAATGCCTTGTAGCTGCCTTGTAGGGTATGTACAGGTCACCGCTTAATAGTCAGTAGAAGAAAGAGCAAAGGGATAGGGCTTTTAGTTTGAACAGGACATGTTGTTTACACCCTGGATTTTCTTCTTGTATCTGGCTGGAGTGGAGATAATATGCCCTATATTACCTGGAATTTTGTACATTTTCATTATGCAGAAGTTTTTTTTTATGACTGATAAGCTTGAGCAGGGAGATAAGAATTTCAGCACTGGCAAGTTGGGGAGGAACAGTAGCATGCATAATTATAGTCTGTTTTGGTAATTATGGCAATTCTGCCTCCTCTTATTTTTTTCTCTTTACTCTGAATATATTGTAGGCTGGTGGAAGGATCTCTTCATGTTTATGTGCCTTTCAGTTACAACAATGTTTGGGGGCTTATCTAAGCGTGGCATCCTGGTATCTTATTATGTATGCTGCAGAGGAGAAACCTGGGTGGTTTGACTGGGTTGAGTAGTTAAGTTGAGGAAAGGTGCTTTGAAGCTGTAAGAGTGCTGTGTGTTTGATATGGTGGTATGTGTTTTGAAAGGATGGCACTAGGCTGTGGTGGAACACAGAGAAGGGAAATTATGTTTATCTTAATTTTTTTTTAAGTTTCTGCCAAGGTGAGCTTTCCTGAATAGGTGGGAAAAGGGAGTGCTGCATAGATTTACTGCAACAAGGAATGTGGAAGGGTGTGCTGATATGGTAGTCAGTTTTCAGACCAGAAAAGGGTAGGTGGATTGTGTAGAGAGGGTGTTGTAACAATGTGGAGAGTACTAAAAGCAGAAAGGTGCAAGTACGAACTGCTGTATTATTAAAATATTCATGATGACAGAGCATTTTGGGAGGGGTATGCAAGTGTAATTGTGAATAGAGTGGGAAATGCCAGCTACATCACTAACACTCGGTGTGTTGGTAGTAATGTAGTAGTATGATTAAAGAAGAGGGCATGCACAGGTAAAGAAACAGAGGGGGGGGTTGGGACAGTATAGGTAGGGGAGGAAAAGAAATGGGGTGGGGTTTATGCACAAGATTCTACTTGTGCAGTGGGGGACTTGCGTGCATGAAAACAATGATCATATGAAGGGAAGAGAGCAGAGGGTGAGTTGTAATAATGATTACATAAAGAGAAGGTTTCGTATGGGTAGGAAGGATGTTACAGTTGGTTAAGATATTGGCTGAGAATGACTGACTCAAAAGGTAAGAAGTGGAGAGAATGGTGGAGTAATATGACCAGCTGCAATAATCGAGAGATGAGTTTGTGATTTGGCAATGAATAGCACTGCCCGGAGTGGGACATTTTTTGTTACAATGTGAAATTTTGCAGGACAAAACATACCCACAGCCATTTTAAAGGACAGAACTTCACTTTTCCCCAAAATAAAAGCTTATTCTTGTAGTATTTGAGTGGCTTATGCTACTACTTATAATATTTGGGTGTTTCACATATAAAATAACTTCTGTGAAACTATTAAATAAAACTTAGGAAATATTTTGTCCTAAAATCTGTAGACATTTTAATTTTTGTACCCCCCACCCCCACAGGACATAACTGCCCAAAGAGAGACATGTGGTAACCCTCGTGATGAAAATGAGGATTGGTGGGAGGGTTAGGGTGGAGAAAGGGAGACAGTTTGACTGATTTGCTGTTTTTACTGAACAGGGAGAGTGATTTGTAGATTGATTAGTGATTTTGTGGATGGGTGAAGATAGCTAGCTTTAAATCCAGTGTAAAAGTGGGGAGAAGTTTAGTTAAGGTAGGAGATACAGCACAGCTCACCCAATCAGAGAAACCCAGTGTTTGGAGTTCAAATAAAAAATATATATGTATATACACATCACCATAAGCATCCAGAAAGGTTTTCCATGATGTGCATATCCACTGACAACACAGTCAGGACTTATAAAGTCTGGAAAAATACAAGGTTATAAAAACTGAAAAGCAGTAGAAAGGTACGCCTCAGTGAATTGAAGGGCAAATGGGGCAGGGATGCCCATCTCAGCTCTGTTTTATTATTTGCATGAAATATCAAAGCAGCTACCATGCACGGTAAACATGCATATTAGATTATGAACAGTGGCAAGGAGTGCCCAATTGTATCGTGACTTTTGCAACAGTTACAGTGACAGTGTGGTTGCCCTTCAGATTATACAAATGATTCAGATTTTTAAATAAAAATGAAAAAGTGCATAACGTTTTACAGTCAAAACAGCTGCAGAAGGTACATTTGCTCCTTTGACAACTGACTTAACTAGAAAATATTTTAATCTAAGATTCTATAGCTATGAACAAAGATAAGAGATTTACAAAATCACCTTACCATACAAATATGCACTTACTCTCTTGAATGAACAATGTATTCAGATCTGGATTGACAATTTCATCAGGCTGTATAAAACTGGAAAAAGCTAAACTAAACCCTCACAAATAAAGGTAAACTTCATGAGCACTCTGTCCTAAAAAATACAAATGATACATATTTGTTCCAAATTCTCCAATTTCCTGGAGCCTAGACATTGCGCGCACACTTTTTCTAATGATAATATCCCAAATCAGGTAAAGCTGTCAGCTCCTGGTACCCAATGTAAGGCATTCCAAAAGTCAGTACACAGAAAAATGAATACAAACTTGTTTGGAATAAAACAAATATATGTATGCATGTTTGGAACGTCATCTCCTCCACCATGAGTGGACTGAAATACTATAATCTCCAGCTTAAGGTACCTCAAATCCACATTCACAGAAGAATCACAATAAAAAGGCTGCTACTCACTTTAAGGTGCCTTGAAACTGTTTACTGCAAAACATTTATATAACTTACACAAGTATCATGTGAAAGTGAATCCGGTATCCAAACTGTTTCAGACACTGCTATTTTCTCGAGTTCCACAACTGTTTCTGTGCAAGTTGCAGCAGCTAAACCCTGGAATAAAACAGAGTTCAATGCAATAACCATTTCATACCCAACACGTTAACATGGAAACTTTGAATTTATGCACTTAAAACGAAAGTAGATGTGCACATAAACAATAAACATTAAAAAAGTACAACAAATGAATCATAGTTACAACTCGAACAGTTCTAAATTTGCCCTGCACATTTTTGACATCTGAAATGAAAGCATTATCAGCTGGAAAATCTGATCAAATCATGAAACTGCATGCTTCTCACTAAAACCTGTTGCAACCAATTCCTGAAATAACAGCTCAAAGGTTTGCTGAGGAACAGATTCATACCAGAAGACTAATGAAGACAGTACCCATTTTTAGCCTCTTTATTCAAATGTCAGTACAAAGCAACTGTGAAATGCTAGCTTCATGCAAAGACCTCATTAAGTGTGTGAGATTCTAAGTCAGCGCCAGGCTCCAGTTTGTCCATGAGCGCCATCTCTATCGCACCTACAGAATTGTAACCAACTTCACATATAAATCTCATTTCAACAGTATTATCTAGTCTTAACAGTGTCTTATTTCTGCTTTCCTAAATTCACCCTTCCATGTACCTTTATTTTATCCAGTTTAGCAGTGGTCCCAGCATTAATTACATTTCACATGGTAAACACAATACTGAACCGCTCTTCCTATCAGTATGCACTCCTTCCTGATCTTTTAGTAACATTATTTCACCAAATTTATCCCTTTATCCCATTATGTCATGACCTACATCCCTCATTACTCTAGATATCTTCACTAGCGAATTCTTTTTTACCTCTCTCTCTCTCTCCTTTACACTTTCCTTTTGATGCATCTTTCCACAACCTAGATGTATACATACAGTGTACCTTTATTCTCTACTTGTAAATACCATGTACATCCACTTTGAGAAGTGCTTTTCATAACATGAAGTCCTTTGGATTTGTAGGTTAACTTCAAACATAACCAAACTCCTTTTACCTCAGAGGTCACTTAAAAATAGGTCTTGCCCAGTAGGGCTAACCTGGTAAACAAAAATGCAAAAAAAGTGAGGCTCTCATCACACGCTGCTCCAAACTGATCCCTACAGCAGGGTGGAATTCAAAACATATAACCAAATTAATGCTTATTTTTTTTATTTTTTATTTTAACATTTGTTGACCGGGAATGTCCGACTAGGTTCCACAGATCCTGTTTTCAGCGGAGGCCTGGGGAGAAATGCTCCAGGAGCATGAGTGCACATTTTCATGTGTGACCAAAACACAGTGAAAGTGAAAACTTAAGCACTGTCTGGCACTTAACACTGACAATTAAGGTTATGAACTATTAACAAGCTGCTCCTTATTGACCAGGGTTTGATTCCCTTAGCCTTTATTTGCCTGCGTGACATTGAGTAACTCACTAAGACAACGTTTTAGGCAGTTAGGAAATTGGTCTTGGCTCCTTGATGGCCTCCTTGACTGCATGCTTAGTAACTACTTATGATTCAAAGATGATTCTGTAATGTGTACAGACAGATGAGATCCTGGCTGAGGTATCAACATTCCATGAGAATAAATCATGAAGAAAGCATAGATGATATAGATACACAGACTTTTTTTTTTGTTTTTTTAGTTATGGTCCAACACTGACATACCGCAACTATGGACATGGGATATAATGCTGAGCTGTACAATAAGGCCTACAAAATCATGACCATCAAAGTCTTTACAGTCCAATCAAAAAGTTAAAATCACCACATGTATGAAAATGATTGCCATCCTAATTAAATGTTACTCCCAGATGCAACCCCCCCCCCCAAAAAAAAATAAATGCTGCACTGTTAAAAAGATATGACAGTGCAACACATTTTCCCTATTCCTGGAAAGGAAAAAAATAAATATGGCGCCAATAAATTTGTATGAAAATACTCAGCCAAATTAGTTGATCTTTGAGAAGGCCATCAGCAGTGGAAATCCACTTAAAATGCTGAAATAATGAATTTGAACCAAGTACATTTGCGTTATCAAGTAACCATAACTTTTAGTTATGTACTCACCATAACTTCAGATGTTTGGGATCCATCTCGCCTACATTCTGACTGATGGGTTCGGAGCCGATCCCTCGGCTCCGACTCGGCACGCTTATGCTATAGAGTGAGGCCTCTAATTGGCTGAGCTATCTTTATCCCAGGATGCACCACCACTAATCCCCCAGATCTTGTTTGTCCGCATTCATGCACACATGCACAGCTTGTTTATATAACATTGTTAGATGTTTCAAGATGAAACAACAGGATTCGGACCTTCTGATATCCTCTGATCTCCAAGGAAGGGGGAAGGAGGGTGGGTTATTAGAATGTAGGCGAGATGGATCCCAAACATCTGAAGTTATGGTGAGTACATAACTAAAAGATGTTATGTGATCCTATCTCGCCTACATTCTGACTGATGGGACAGCGTCCCTAGCACCTAAATCCCGGGTGGCTCATTG
The DNA here is from genome assembly GCF_019279795.1 of Protopterus annectens. NCBI lineage: Eukaryota > Metazoa > Chordata > Ceratodontiformes > Protopteridae > Protopterus > Protopterus annectens. Next base: position 1,066,307,554 of record NC_056729.1, on the reverse strand, counting down.
GAAAACACTCCTGAGCACTGTGGAACCAAATGAAGCTCGTCCTCTAGATGCCACATCTAATTTGTAGTGAGAAATGAAGGTGTGCGGGGAAGACCATGTAGCCGCAGCACAAATGTCACCAATAGCAAGCTTAGAATGAAATGCTACCGAAGTAGCCATAGCCCTTGTAGAATGAGCCTTGACAGAGGTGGTAAAGCTCTTTGTTAGAATAAAAATAAGCTTGAGTAATACAGTCCCTGATCCATTTGGCAATAGTGACCTTTGTGACAGCGTTGCCCAATTTGTTTTCTGCAAAGGATACAAACAATTGATCTGTTTTCCTTGATTGTTTGGTCCTATCTAAATAAAAACGTAACTGTCTGTGGACATCTAGTGTGTGGAAAATAAACTCTGCTTTATTGGAGTATTTTGGGAAAAAAACTGGAAGCTCAAACGATTGTTGCAAGCATAAAGTAGAACAAACTTTAGGAACAAAGGAAGGATTTGGTCTGAGGGATACCCTGTCTGTATGAAAAACCAAGTACGGGGGTTTCACTGACAAAGCTTGAAGTTCTGAACCCCTTCTGGCTGAAGTAATCGCCACTAGAAAGGCTGTCTTCCATGATAGAAACTTTAGATCACAGGTAGCTGCCGGTTCAAAGGGAAAAGAAGTCAAGGCACGCAACACTATATCGAGATCCCATGGAGGTGCAGGATGAGAAATCGGAGGTCTTTTGCTCATTAAAGGTGGGTCTATGGATTCATGAAAATTAGAAATTGCTGCCAATTGTACTTTGATGGTAGAAACTGAAGAGCCTTGATTGAAAAGCGAGGTCAGGAATTTGAGTACTTCTGCCACGGGAGTAGAAATGGGGTCCAGGCCCCGGAGTTGAGCCCAAATAGTAAACCTTTTCCATTTGCTAGAATATAGTTTCTTTGTAGCCGACTTGTGGGCTGAAGATAATATGTGCACATCATCTGGATCCAGTGTATGACTCCTGACTATCGTCGGAAGAGGAGGAGCCAGGCCGTCAATCTTAAGGTGTGTAGGGACTGGTGTAATAGTCCTGACTGATGAATTAATAGGTCTGGGACCTGGTCCAAGAACCATGGACCTTCCAGAGCATGTTTCCGAAGATAGGGAAACCACACTTGACGAGGCCAGTAAGGAGCAATTAAGATCATCTTGCTCCCTAAGAGAGATTCCTTTTGAATCACCCTGGGGAGGAGAGGAACTGGAGGGAAGGCATAAAGCAGGCCGGTTGGCCAAGGATGGACTAATGCGTCCATGGGGCTCTTCCCCGGAGCCGGGGTTAGGGAGAAAAATTCTTTGCACTTCGCATTCAGAGGAGTCGCGAAGAGGTCGCAACACGGAACTCCTCATTCGCTGAAAATCTGCCTCGTAACTGTCATATTCAGAGATCATTAGAGAGGATGGTTCTGCTCAACCTGTCGGCTATGACATTGGACTTGCCCAGTATGTGAGTAGCCACTAGGAAGCGTTTGGTCGAGACTGCCCATTCCCAAACTCTCATGGCTTCTCTGCAAAGAGGATAGGATCTGGTCCCTCCCTGTTTGTTCAGGTACCAGACAACTGACATGTTGTCTGAGTGAACAGCAATTACCCCCTGAGGGAGATAATCGTGAAGGGCTTGAAGGGACAGGAGTACTGCCCTCATTTCTAGGATGTTGATGTGAAGAGGGGTCTCTTCCGGGAGCCATTTGCCTTGGACTGACCTGCCCAGGGAATGCCCCCCCCACCCCATCTGGGAGGCGTCCGTGGTCAAAGTGGCCGCCGGAGGAGGAAGAACAAAAGGTCGTCCCTGATTCAGATTGGAGGACACTAGCCACCAGCGAAGGTCCCGTTTGCAAGATTCTGTGATCCATATGAGGTGATTGAGAGGGAGTTCCTGAAAGGACCACTGAGTTGAAAAAAGCCACTGGAGGATTTTCATGTGTAACCTTGCCAAGGGAACTAGCAGAACTGTGGCAGACATGGATCCCAATAGTTGTAGGACCATTCTGGCTGGGGCTTTGGACCTGGGGAGCAAGGCTCGAACTTGATTTTGAATGGTTTGAATTCTGTCTGCAGGTAGATAGACCCGCATCTGGTTTGAATCTATCTCTACCACTATGAATCTTATTCTTTGAGATGGCCGCAACACAGACTTTGGCCAATTGAAGGTGATTCCAAGGGAATTGCCCAGTGATATAGTGGCTTGCAGGCTCCGTAGAAGTAGATGCTTGGAGGTGGCAGTTAGGAGCCAGTCGTCTAGGTACGGAAACACCTGGAATCCTAGACTTCTCAGGTGAGCAGTCACTACTGCCAAGCACTTGGTGAACACCCTGGGGGCTGTGGTGACACCAAAGGGCAGCGCACGGAACTGAAAATGACTGCCTCCTAGGCTGAAGCGCAAATGTCTCCTGGACGTTTGATGTATTCTGATATGATAATACGCGTCCTTGAGATCTATGGAGCACATTCAAACACCCTTCTCCAACAATGGGAGAATGGTTTGTAGAGTGACCATTCGGAACTTGGACTTCTTGACTGAACGGTTTAGGTTGCTTAGGTCCAAAATGGGCCTCAAGTCCCCGGTCTTTTGGCACCAAAAGAATCTTGAGTAAGTCCCTAATCCGATCTGGTCTGCGGGGACCGGTTGGATGACTCCTTTTTGCAGCAGCTTTGAAATTTCTGAGGCTGCGGTATCCCGTTGACTGGGTGGCGGGTCCGGGATTTTTTTGGACTGAGGGGGGGGCGAGAGAATGGGATGGAGTAACCTCCGGCGATAATCCGAAGCACCCAACGGTCCTGAGTGATCCCTTCCCAGGCCTTCAGGTGCTTCGAAAAACGTCCCCCGACTGGCTCCGGAGCAGCACAGCCGGGCAATCCCTCAGGGACTATGAAAGGCTGAAGAGCCACGAAAGGACTCGCGGTCTCCAGTGTTGCGAGGGCCTCTGCCGCCTCTGGGACGGCGTCTTCCGGATGAATTTCCCCCTCCTCTGCCTCTGGAGGGGGAACCTTCCTGCTGAGAAGGGTAAGACTTCTGAGATCTACGGAACCACATTTTCCCTCCTCTTTTAGCCTTGGGATAAGGCCGAAAGGGAGTGGAAAATCGTGCCCCTATGGCAGTCAGAGTCTTACCCTCCTGTTCACAGCGGGTAAGTGTGTCTTTTACCTTGGGTCCAAACAGGGAGGACCCATCAAAGGGGGCGTCGGCAAAGACTTAAAGGCCTCCGCGAAATGACACAGGTGGAGCCAGGCTGGTCTCCGTAGAGCAATGCCTGTACCCGCCGCTCTACTCGCCCCTTCAGCCGCATACGAAATGAGCCTCATGGACGAGTTCGAAATGGACGACATTGTAGCCAGCTGAGATCCAACAGTCTGGGCGAGCTCCTCAGGCAGGTTACCTAAGAGGGTATCGGATAGCTCCTTAATCAGATCCCTCTGAAATCTCGTGAAGTGCGTTAGGTAGTTCAAGGACCTCAGAGTAAAGGCCGTTGAACTAAGGGTGCGCTTACCGTACCGATCCATGCTCCTAGACTCCTTACTATGAGGATGGACGGACGTAGAAGCCTCTGCTACATCTTGCTGGGTAGCAGATGCCACCACCATAGCATCCACAGCCACACCTTTCGTAAGGAACTCTCTATCCGGGGGCGCCGAGAGAAATTTGTTCGGACGAGCGGGCACCGGTTCCACAGAGTCTGGGTGTTCCCACGCCCTTAGACAGATCAAATCCAAGAGCTCGTCGAAGGGCGGAGACACCCAGGAGGCGGAGGGCTGAGCCCCGAAGGCCTTCAGGAACACCGACTCATCAGCAAAGGGAGGTTTGGACTGCCAGCCGCCTCGTTGTTTTAGGGCTTCTAGGATGTCCGCAAAGGAGACATCATCCGAGGACGACTTGGGGGACCCCTCTGCATCATCGAGATCAGTGTCAGATGTCAAAGACTCGTCAGGGGAGTCAACGTGCTTCCTCTTGCACGTACTCTTCCTGGGAGGTTCTTCCGAAGAGGCTTCAGAAGGACCTCCAGGAGGGGGAGAAACCCCAGCGGGGGTAACCCGAGGCCCAGGGGCTCCGCTGTCTACGGACAGGGGGACTGCCAATGACCCAGTCTCCAAATGTAGGGAAGGAGCTGGGGAAACTGTGGAGGTAGCCAATGAAGATTTGGTTAAAGCGCTCCTCATAGCCCTGAAGGCGGGACCACCAGAATCCTGGGAGGGTCCCCCCTCCGTGGCCACGACAGTGGACGGTACTCCCGCCGCCGAAAGCATCAATCCCGAAGCCTCCCCCCCAGGGCCGAAGGAAGAAGTCCGTGCACTGAACTCCGACCCAAGAGCCGGAGTCGGAGCCAGGGTCGGGCCTGACCCTAACACCTCCACTGGTTCCACCAGCACCTGGTCCAACGGTGCCGAAGCTGTTGGAGGAGGAAGAACAGTAGGGGAGTGGACCATCGGCTCCGAAGCCAAATGGGCTGGAGCCGAAACCATCTTTTGGAATACCGGAGACTGGAAGAGTCGAAGGAGCACCCTGTCGATGTCCGAATCAGACATCTTGGATGATCTCGAGGATACTGATCCGGCCCGAACCGATTTCTCCATCGGCTCCGAAGGGCTCGGGGACCGGCTCCGAAATGACTCAACAATTATCGGCTCCGAGGAAACCTTCAAGGAAATTTGCCTCGGTGCCGACAAGGACTTCGGCTCCGAGGGGGAAGAGTCTGAGCCGATGACCCTTATCGGCTCTAATATCAGTGGAACCGATGAGGGTGACCCGCCTCTCGATGCCCCAGACCTCGGCTCCGAAACCAGAGGGGTCGAGGCTGGAGGCATCGAGGCAGACCGTTCCGACCTCGGCTCCGAAGTCCGTGGAGCCGATGGAGAAGTCTGCTTAGTTTTCTTAGCCGTTGGTTCCGACTGACTGGTCGGAGCCGGCGCTTTCCTCTTTTTAGAAGGAGACGGAGAGGAAGATAAAGCCTCCTCGAAGGAAGGCCTGATTAATCCTTTGAGGATTAATTTGTTTTTCCTCTCCTGGAGGACTCTGGAGGAAAACGCATGGCATACACTGCACGATTCCTGCAGATGTTTAGCGCCAAGACAATAGACGCACGAGGAGTGGTTGTCCATTATGGACATTTTGAAGCCACACCTCGTGCACTTTTTAAACCCGGAGGGTTTATGCTCTTTAGACATAATCCTACAAAAAAAACAGATAACTACAGTAAACACTAAAGGGTTTGACACAGGAACAAAATATGAAAGCCACAAACTCAGTGTAAATATTTAAACTAACGAACTTTTTTTTTTTTTTTTTTACACAAGACTGTCAGAAAGAGAAAGGGAAAAAAGGAGGGTCAAGACCCTCTAACTTAAACGGGTACTTGACCCACACACAACCACTAAAGTAGTAGTAACCACAGGGGAAGGCCCCTCTAACTTAAACGGAACCTTCTCTGACAGGAAAAAATACGAAAATTTTAACCAAACTTTAGAAAAAACACTCGTACACAAAGAATAGCCGTTAAAACAGCTTTTGGGTTTAAATGAAGCAAATACTGACAGGAAAAAAGCCTAATATATAGTACTTAGCCCAGCCAATGTTGAGACCACGTCCAAGCTCTGTAAGCGGCAAACGAGATCTGGGGGATTAGTGGTGGTGCATCCTGGGATAAAGATAGCTCAGCCAATTAGAGGCCTCGCTCTATAGCATAAGCGTGCCGAGTCGGAGCCGAGGGATCGGCTCCGAACCCATCAGTCAGAATGTAGGCGAGATAGGATCACATAACATCTGTAGATGCTTGAATGTGGTCACTGTAGCAGTCACATTAGGGAACTCCTGCTGCAAGCTGACACCTGTGGTAGCAATCTTCCCCCCTTGGTTGGGCTTGGGTCACCATCAGGTTGGACATTCTCTTATACTAGAAATTACTCAAGGGGGGTGGGGGGCTCACATAATGGATAAGGTTTTTACCTTAGAGATACAGGGTACAGAGTTTGATTCTGACCTCTTTTTATTAGCTAGGCTTGTTAACAGTCTGCAGACTGATACCACTTTTATAAGTTCATTTTTGATTCATAACATCTCAACACATGTATTGACATCAGAAGAGAGCAGTGTCCTTTGTAAGGGCCTAAATTTCATACTGACATATAGGAGTAAGATGTCTGATACCATCTTAGATTTGAAAGTTTTTTGCAGGAATGTTATGCTACGTGTGATTTATGGTAATTCTGAACAAGGAGCAGTATCCAGTAGTGAGGTTGGGCATCAGCCACTTTAAAGAAGTTGAGTAGCTTTGTCCCCAGTTATCACCCCCTGGTGGAGGCATATCTTAAGCTTACTGAGGAAGATATTTATCATTTTTATGACAATCGACATAATCCTAGGACGAGATGTAACCTCACACATGCAGAGAGGTTAGGCCTAAATGAGTTACAACACAATAGTTCCATACTAATTTGCCCAGCAGACAAAGGTGGGCTTATAGTTGTTATGGACAAGTTACATTATCATCAGTCCAGAAGTTCTATGTTAAGTGATAGTAGTTTCTATGACAAGATTTCGATTGAAGATGTACATAGGGTGATTCTAAGAGTGGGCAGAGACATTTCTGATATTTTTTTCAGCCCATCTCATCACTGAAGAGGTATTTTCTTTTTTGAAAGTAGCCAATCTGTTGATTCCACTAATACAGGGATTGCCAAAGATTCACAAACATCTTACTGACCCACCCATGAGACCTATATTGTGGCAGGAGGAGGGTGGGTCACTGAGCCCCTTTCCATCTATGTTGAGAAGTTCTTGCAACCTATTATTAGTTTGAACCAAACAGTTCTAAGAGATTCTAAACAGTTCTTGTTGGATTTATATAGGTTCATAGGTAGATACTAGGCTATCTGCCCTAAGGCATTTATAAGCCTAGCCAGAGTGTATTTGGCTTCCGCCTCCCTATTAGATTAGCCTACTGTGCCTCTGTAAAGTAGGTCACAGAACGTACCCTTTTAAGATTAGTTTACTGTGCCTCTGTCTAGCAGGGGCACAGAAGAGATCCCAGGGGTGAATTTGCGATTTCCCATCCACGTGTCAAGATTTCGCTTGAAGAGGGTGAGCGAGGGGCTATGTCTAACATGAATTGGGATTCTATTCCAGAGTGAGTGGAGCCTCTGGCAAATGAATCTGTCCCTCCAGCATGTCCTATTTATTTTTGTGCTGAGGTTTAGGTCCCTGGAGCATGTAGCTCTAAGGGACTTGGATTTTTTGAGATGGAGCATGTCCATTAATTCTGGGTTCGACATGGCTTTGTACGTCAGGCATAGATCGCCTCTGAGTAGGCGGTAAGCAACTGAGTAGAGCTGGAGTTTCTTTAGTCGAGCTGCATAGGACATCTGTTTGTAGCCCAAGATCCTCTTGGTGAGGTACTTTTGGGGTCTCTCCAGTTGCTGCAGGTGTCGGGTAAGGTACATCCCAAAAGGGGCATTGTATTCAATTATGGGCCTGACGAGTGACAAGCAGAGGGGCACAATGACCTCTCTTGATCTAGATGCGAACCCTTTCGTGATAAGGTGGGCTATATAGAAGGTCTTTCTAACCACTTTGGCAACGTGATTATCAAAGGAGAGATTACTATCTACGTTGGTCCCCAAATCTCTAATTACTTCTTCCGTACTTAATGGATTACCACCTATGTGGTAATTTGTGGGCACCTTGTTTTTCCCAAAGGGGATGACTATGCACCTTTTAGCATTTAGCTTGAGGCCGTGGCTCTGGCACCAAGCATCTGCCTCTGTGAGACCTTTTTGATGGATGCTTGTGTCAGCTGGAGATTCGATTATGGCCCCCAGTTTGCAGTCATCTGCGAACTTTGTCAGCCATAATCCCCCCGTGTTAGCCTGAACCTCAGAGAAGTATATACCAAACAAGAGAGGTCCCAGAACTGAGCCCTGTGGGATGCCACTTGTAACTGGTTTGGATTCGAACATGGCACCTGCGATTCTGACCATGTGAGTTCTATCTCTGAGCCAGTTTGCAACCCATCTTGTGATATAGGGGTTGATATTTAAGCTGGTAAGCTTATTTATGATGCCCGAGTTGGGTATTGTGTCGAAGGCTTTTGCGAGGTCCAGGTAGGCTGTGTGGACTACCTTGCCCTCATCTATGGCTTTGGTAACTGTTTCAAAGAAATCAACTAGGTTTAAGAGGCAAGATCTGCCCTTAACAAAGCTGAATTGGGTAAGGTCCAGTGTCTGGAGGCTCCCAATGTTTTTGTTTATGAGTTCCATGATAATACGCTCCATAGCTTTACAGACCAGACTAGTCAGGCTTATGGGGTGATAGTTTCCGGGGTCCGTTGTGGCACCACCTTTGTGGAGTGGGACCACGGTAGCAGTACGCCATTCTTTGGGTACATATCCTGTAGTAAGGCTAAGTTTGAACAGTGACTTAATGTGAGGGTTCAGTTCTTCTTGGAGCTCGTGTAAGACACAGCCTGGGACACCGTCCGGTCCCATAGATGCTGTGTTTTTCGCTTTGGAGAGGGCAGCTTTCACCTGTGCATCTGTGATGTCAAGGAGGTTACATTCAGTTGGGATAGGCATTTGCTCCTTTGGGGGGCGAAGGGGGGGAGAAGTTTGCGCTGAATCTGTCTGCCAGGATGTTGGCTATGTCTGTAGGTTCGGTATATTTTGTACTGTTCTGCAACAATTCAGAGCATATCTGGGAGTTTCCACCCATGTTCCTGACATAACTAAAAAAGGCCTTGTGATTATCTTTAGTGTCTTTAGTGTCTAGGGCAATTTTTCTTTCGAAACTGGCCTTTGATGATTTTATGAGGGATCGAAGTTTCTTGCTAATACTGATCAGAGACACCTTCCCTTTTTGGGATTTTGCTCTGTCATGTAGTAGCTTCCTCCTTCTGTTGTATTATGGCTGGGGTCCACCAGACCGGTCTCCTCTTTTTGGAGGAGTAAGTCTTGGTTTTATTTGGGATAGCATGATCCGTGTATTTCTGCAGGTGCTCATAGAATGCATTTGTAAAGGATTCTGCGGATTGGGCTGTATTATCCTCTGGCCCAGGGGCTTTGAAGGATTCCACCTCAGTCTTGAGAAGTGCAAAGTTGGCTTTTGAGAAATTCTTTACAGTGATTTCCTTGGCTGGGGGTGGGGACGGGATATGGATGTCCAGGGAAATTTGTTTATGGTCTGATCTTACCAATGAGGGGTTTACCTCTGGTGTGGAACACAGAGTCCCCATGTTGGTGATGACCAGGTCCAATATGTTGTTCCCTCTTGTGGGAGTGGTGACCAGTTATTCCATTGCGTTAGAGTTTATAAATTCAAGGAACCGTTGGGCGAGGGTGTTTGGGCTTGAGTAGTTTTCCCAGTCAATGTTTGGGTAGTTGAAGTCACCCAATAACATAGTGTTTGGAGAGACCTTCATATTCTCCAGTGTTCTCAGGAATGCCAAGTGGGGTTCCTGTAATAGGGAGGGTGTTCTGTAGCAGGCTACAAACTGAAAGGCAGTTTTGCCTGCTGGTAGTTGCACATGGATGGTTTCCGATGCTTCGTGCAGTGCCACTAACCTGGAGGTGTAGGTATATTTGATGAATATAGATACTCCCCCTCCTTTTGTGCTTCGGTCCAAGTTTTGGGACCGAAACGCATGGTATGAGTTACAACCTGGTAGTGCTGGGGTGCCCTCTCAGGAGCCTTGAGCCAGGTTTCTGTTACTGCACAGATATCGATTTTTTTTATCCTTGGGTTGTCTATGGAGGTGGGTTTGTCCTTTGAGCCTTGCCTAAAAAAGGCACTATGGGGGTGGCAAGAGCCTTGGCCAGTATACGAAAGCCTAAGGGTGACAGGTGCAAGCCGTCCCTAGCGAAGCAACGTGGCTTGTCAAGCATGTAATCCCAGGCTGACAGACACTGGATCCCCTTTGAATGACACCAATACTTTAGCCAATTGTTGAAACTGATCATTTTGTCTTTATACTGTGGCATCATTCTTGGTGAGGGCAAGATGCTACTCAAGGTCAGGGTCATACCAGCCTGGGCTACATGGTCAGAGAGCTCCTCTATGTCTCTTTTCATGTAGTCCAGGGAGGTACGTCTCAGGTCATTCACACCAGCATTGACAATGACGGAGTCATACTTGTACTTGCTTTGGAGTGACCTGAGTGCTTGCGTTATGTGGCGGATCCTGGCACCAGACAGGCAGCTTACAGTGACCTTCTCCTTGTTCAGTCTCGTGAGAGGGACGTCAGTGTGCCGGACAATAGTCCCCTATAACAAGTCTATTTGGTGTGTTGTTCGGCCTTATGGGCTATGACTGTGAGGCACACTGATTTTTGTGAGATGTGGTTCGTGGTTATTGTTGAGATGTGGCTGTTGCTTGGATATCTGCTTAGGAGGTCTTTGCTGTTTAGGCAGATTTTTATTTAGAGCCTCCGAGTATGTTTTTGTGTGTTTATGTGTTGGGTATGCAGATGCAATAGGTCTATGTGAGACTGGATTTGTGGTGTGGGTGGTTACCTTTCCCTCCTGACTGACTGTGCCAGTCTTGGGTTGAGAGAGCTCTGCCTACAGTTTGGCTGTGTAACTGCATGTCTCTCATGTATTAGAGTTTGCTGGAAGAAGGAGAGGGTTGTCTGTGTACATAAGGCAATTGTAACATTGCCTCGAAATTCCCAGATTCACCAGCTGGACTGGAGAGTAACCTTGAAACTGACCCTTGGACATACCAGATTAGTATAGGGAACTGTTTTTTACTGATCAGATTAGGGAAGGGAACTGATTTTTCACTTGATCAGGAAGGACCAATCGGGAGCCTAATACTTATGAGAAGTCAAGGAGGGTGTAGTGCTTTAGTTAGTTAGTGTTTCCTTATAAGAGCTGAGCAAGTGCAGGGCTTTAGAAAGAGAATAGAGTGATTACTTTGAGAGTTTGAACAGTTCTAAGGGAAAAAGTAAAGAGCAGACTTTGTGGAGCCTGGAATAGTTTAAACCTGTTTAGGTGGCGCTGCCCGATGCTGCTCAGTGCGCAAAACCACGCTGAATGCACTAATAATGTTTCTGATGTCAGTGAAGTCATTTTTGTAACTTTTGACGTTCAGTCTTTATTCACTATGATTCCTAATGATTTAGGCATTCAGTACGTGCATGAATATCTATCATTACACAGCGACTATACCTTGAAACAGATAGATCTGATCTGTCTTCTCTTAGAGATTGTCCTTGACAACAATATTTTTTACTTTCAGTGATGAGATGTTTTCACAGAAACATGGCATAGCTATGGACAATTCATGTGCCAATAGCTACGCTAATATGTTCCTTGCCCACTGCGAGATCAATTCATTATTTTCCACTCCAGGCTATAAGGAATATGTGCTTTTTTTATCTGCGTTTCGTCGATGATTTGTTTCTGTTATGGCATGGGCCACTTGAGAAGTTGATAAACTTCTATGATACCATGAACAGCTTGACTGATTGCCTTAAATTTACCTTTAATTGGTCCTATATCCATATTGAGTTTTTAGATCTATACATTGAGAAGTTAGATAAGCATATAATCAACACAGGTATTTATCTTAAGACCTGTCATAGGAATGCTTTTCTTTTCCGGTCCAGTATGCATCCTGGTTATATTTTCAGAAATTCAATTAGAGGACAAGGAATGAGGGCCTCTAGGTTGAATCCATCCATGGACTGTTTTGAAAATGAGATTACTGGTTTGAAGAAGAAGTTGTTAGCAAGGGGATATAGCATCAATGAGATTGGGAGACAATTGTCGGACCTTGAACATCTGAGGTCAACCACAGCACATCCATATTTTGGACCTGCTTTGGAGGATGGTGTCGCTTCTGGCAATACTCCCAACATGGATGGTGTTAGAATACCCCTGATTTTACCAGCGACCATAGAGAGGTCACTAATTTATTTTTGCAGTATTGGCCGATTTTACAAGTTGATGATGAGATTGGCAGGATTGTAGGTGATAAACCTTGGTTTAGATTTAAAAACCATAAAAATCTGAGGAGGCGCTTGTGTTATGATAGAGGTCCTATAAAAATGACCTCAGCTATACGTTGCACTCTACCCTGCAGTACTTGCAATTTTTGCACTTTCATTAACACTTCTGAGGTCTTTTACCATCCAGACCTCAACAGAGATTTTATTTTTAAAGCATCTGACAACTGCATGACCCCTCATGTGGTTTATTTAGCAGAGTGCGTTACCTGTAGTTCATTTTATGTTGACAAAACCAATAGGGTGTTTCGTGACAGGATGAGAGAGCACATATACCATATTAGGAGAGATTCTATACATAATGCACTCTCAAAACAAGTTTTAGAACAAGGTGCAACTCATACTTTTAATTTTAGAGTTATAGAGGTTATTTTACCCAGTATCAAGGAAGATGATATTAACATACATACTGAGCATAGAGAGACTTGTTGGATCGTTAACTTCGTGCAGACAGAGGAAAAGGGCTAAATGAGAGAGCCTCCATTAAACCCTTATTAAAGAAAAGGATAATGATTTTTTTCTGATGATTTTTTTCTAATGACTTTTCATGGTGTATTTTTAGTCATATGTTTATATGTTTGTGTACATATATATTTCAAGTATGTTAGGTACAAAGTTTTGTACGTTTCTTTTATATATATTGCTCATGCCTTTTTCACCTTAGATACCCTTGTAGTAGTTGGAGAGGCTGCATCCCTTTAAGATGAATGTGCTCAAGTTCATGAGGTTAAAAAATGAAGTTTGTTGATTGGAGAGAGCTTAATTTTATGTGCTTATATATAAAGTATTTTTTATTTGTTTGTATCTGGTCTGAAGAAGCTCTACTGCAAAAGTGCTTACCATCTTTTAATAAATTTCCTATGGATTGTTTGTTTTACCTGAGGATTTGTCGTGGTTTTATTATTGGACTACCAGTTTTTGTGCTTTACTGACTTGGATTTTGCCTGGTTCGTTTCGTTGCAAGGTTCTGTTTTGTTTACAGTTATTTGTTCTTCAGCAACAGAAGATTTACCTCTCTGTCTGCTTTTTACTTTACATTTGTTAGTATACGAGGACTGCCTAGGTCCACATGGGTGGGGCAACAGGAATAAAAGGAGATGCCATTCTAGAATTCTGTCTTGTAAATGGCTTAAAAGTAGCCATCACATTGTTCAGAAAGAGAGAGAGAGTCACAAGATCACATACTAAGTGGCCAACGTGCAACTCTGGTAGATTTCCTCCTAGTAAGGAAGAGGCACTGGGGTAGAACTAGTGACTGCAAAGTCATCCCATTGAAAAAGTCAGCTCACAGCATAAACCACTGGTTGCCACAATAACCTGCAAGCACTGGGCAAAGGATCGAAGGTCAACAGAAACCAGGCTGAAGACCTGAAAGTTGACTGGGGAGAAAGTAGAACAGTTCAAGGAATTACTCAGGCCTCTAGCATCCAAAGAAGAGAAGGAAATAGGTGAAGTTGAAGAATGGCAGCACCTCAAAACAGTATGTGTGAGTACTACAGAACAGATATATGGCCAAGCTATGTATGGAAACAAGGTACATAAGAAACGCTGGTGGTGGAATGCTGAAGTCCAGGAAGTCATCAAAACAAAGGAAGAGTGCAGGAGAAAGTGAGAGAGAAAATATAGACCAAACTGGAAAAGAATACTGGCTGGCTAACAAAGAAGGTAAAAGCAGTTGCAATAGTAAAGAACAGGGCATCATGCACATCAGAGGCACTCTACCAGCTTCTGGAAAATGGCTCAGTAGGTGGCACAAAGAAACTATATCAGGTTGCAAGGCAAACCCAGAAAGATGAACACAGTCAAGATATCCTTTATGAGAGATGCCAGCAACAACCTGCTCACCAGTACATAGGACATCAAAGCAGATGGAAGGAATACTTCCAGCAGCATCTGAAAGAAGAAAACTCCACAGAAGCTGTAATACCCCAGAGACAGCCTATGATGAGAGAAGAGAAGTCCTCCTTAGAATAAGTATGAACTGCAATAAGTAAAATTAAGTCAGTGAAGGCAGCAGGTTCAGATGAGGTCATAGCAGATATAATAAAGATGCTAGGTGATATAGTGGAAAAATGGCTCCTGAGGGTACTCATAGCTGTGTGGAGAGAAAGGAGTATCCAAGATGACTGGAGAATAAACATACTTGTGCCAGTGTACAAGAAAAAAGGGAATATCCACAACTGTGGGCAGTACAGTTGTATCAAACTTGCGTCACACAGCATGAATGTTTGGACATTGGGTGATTAATAATTGGATATGCATAGTAGCAGAAAGAAAGATGGGAGATGAGCAGTTTGGATTCAGTTCAGGATGCAGTACAACTGACCAGATGTTTGCAGTGAGACAGACTGTGGATAAGAAGCTAGAGATGAGGAGAGAGTCCAACTGGGCATTCCTAGACTTGGAGAAAGCATATGACAAGGTCATAAGAAAGTGGATTTGGGCAGTACTGAGGTGGTTCGATATACCAGAAACATTGGTAGAATTACTGCAGGCTATGTACAAGGACCCAGTGACTCAAGCACAAAACGGTGTTCGGTCTCACACAGGGGTGTGCTCCAGGGTTCAGCTCTGAGGCCACTGCTCTTAAAACTGGTGATGGACTACAACAGCAAATTGGTTGAAGGGGACAGATCAACAAAGCTGCTGTATGTGGCATTACATATAGACAGATTCTTAGCAAGAACTTCAGCAAAGGATAGGGAAATGGAATGCAAAACTGAAGACACACGAGAAGAAACTAAGTACAGATAACGCAGTGGTGATGGCAGCAAATAAGTGAAATTAGAAGAAACTGATAATTGAGATAGAACTAAAGATAGTGGAACAGGTTAGCAGCTTTAAGTATATGGCAACTGTGGCTGAGGAGAAGGGAAGTCTGAATAAAGAGGTTAAAGCTAGAATCAGAGGGGCTGCAGCCAACTGGCAGAGAGTGTCAGCTGAAGTGTATGACAGAAGGATGCCAAAGAAGCTGAAAAGCAAGGTGTACAAAACAGTGGTGTGACCAGTACTGCTGTATTGTACAGAAACCTGGGCAGTAAAGACAGAGCACATGAGGAAGTTAGAGGCGATGGAAATGAAGTGCCTATGACGTGTGGCACGATCCACACTGTGAGACAGACAAAGAAATGAGGACACAAGCAGAAGCTAAAGTAGCTTAATTGGGTCAAGGTTCTAGGAACGACTTTTGTGTGCTGGTTGAAAGAAATGGTGGTATCTAAAGTTAGACCCAGGTTATGTTTGTGCAGTGAAAAAGAAGTTATGTTCTTACCATAACGTTCCATCTGTGTTGTCGATCTTCATTCATTCTTGATGAATGGGGCTCGATTCTAACCCCTCAGAACCAGCTTGGCCATTATACAGCTCACACCAGCCAAAAACTCTTGCGCTAAGTCTTTATCCTTAATGCTCTTCTCTCCATTACCTCAGATCGAGTCTGCAGCCAAAGTACAGAAGGATAACAGAAGCCCTGTCTAAGGTGTGAGTGGAGGACAGCCACAGTCATCCCTTTACATAAAGGTGGAGTGTGCACCAATCCAGGAAATTATAGACACATCAGCCTAACTAGCCTGATCTGCAAGGCCATGGAATGGATTATCATGGACATCATTAACAAGGGCACTGGCAACCTCCAAACACCTGATCCCACATAGTTTTTCTTCAAGGGGAGGTCATGTCTACTAAATTTGGTCGACTTCTTTGAAACAGTCACCAAAGCCATGGATGAGAGGAAGACTATGAAAACCGCCTACCCTGACCTGGCCAAAGCCTTTGACAGTATTCCCCACTTGGGCATAAAAGATGAACTCTCTCAACTAGGCATCAATCCATATGTTACCAGATGGGTAGCAAACTGGCTCACTGATAGAACTCACGTAGTCAAAATAGGGGAAGCAAGCTCAAGCAGCAGACCTATAACAAGTGAGATACCCCAGAGGGTTTGATCTTGGGGGTTCTGTTATTTTAGATATACTTTTCTGAGGTGCAGGCCAAAACTAGTGGGCTATGGCTGTCCAAGTTTGCAGACGACTGCAAGCTGGGTCCTGTCATCAATTCCAATAGTGATGTGGACATTCTCCAAGAGGGTCTCACTTAGACAAATGACTGGTGTCAGAAACATGGCCTCAAGCTGAATACCAAAAAATGCATCATCGTCCCCTTTGGGGAGAGTGACATCCCCACAAATTACCACATTAAGAACAACGTCCTAAGCACTCAATCAGTCGTGAGGAATTTGGGCACCCAGGTTGATAGCAACCTGACTTCTGACCACCATGTTGCTTCCGTTGTACGGAAAGCCTTCTACATGGCCCACCTCTTAAGTAAGGGTATCTCATCCAAGGACAAGGAGGTCATAACACCCCTGTATTCTTCCCTTATAAAGCCCATTATTGAGTACAACGCCCCTTTCGGCATGTACCTCGCAAAGCACATGCAGCAGCTGGAGAGACCACAGAGGTTCCTCACCAGGAGAATCCAGGGACACAAACATCTACCATACACAGATAGGCTAAAAGCCCTATCCCTCTACTCGGTTTCATAGAGACTCCTCAGAGGTGACCTCTGTCTGACATACAAGGTGATCATGGACCCCACCTTGGTGGGACTGCTGGATATCTGCAAGTCAAGCTCCACTCAAGTAATTTGCATGCGTGACCTTAACCTGGTCTGTGACATCAACAAGATTTGTTGGCGGGACAGATTTGGGTCCCCAGAGACTCCCCCATCTGTGGAGTAGTCTCCCTTCTCCACATCAAGCAGAGTACCTCTTTACCCCTTTTTAAGTGCAACCTCGATAACTGGATGGGAAACAGAAAATAATACCCCTGGGATTCCACCCATGTCTCTGCTGGACTGAGGCATTGGGTGCTGATTTGTCTAAACATGGGCTAAACTCTTGGCTAGGCTTATAAGGGCCTAAGGGCCAATAGCCTAGTAACCTCCTATGAACTGCAGAAAAGGTCAAAAAGAACAGATCATGGTGGTTAGTACAATTGTGCAGAAAAGAAGAAGACAATCTGGTGAAAATGATTTGGGGCAGATAGGAAGAAATTAAGAGGAAACGATGGCATCCAGCAAAGATGTCAATGGATTGTATGACAGCTGGTCTCCTACAGTCAGGCATAAGTGTCTAACATGATGATGAAGAAATATAATAGAACAAAATTTACATTGGCTAGAAGGCAGCAAACAGTATAAATTCACCTATAGAGAAGCAATGCAATATTATACTGAGTTAACCCACCAACTTCAAAGCATGTGCAAGAGGAATCAAAGTGTTCCTTTAACTTATGGGTGCAGTGTTTGTTAGCTTTTGATGTCTGAAGAAAGAAGGCTTCATGATGCAGGCCCTAATTATGTGTGTGTTCTTTGACCAGCAGATGTTTTAAAGTGGAGTCTGACTAGAGAAAATCATGATGAAGTAATTACCCTAAAGGAGTAATTTTGATTTCTGAGGAGTAGTTGAGTTCTGAGGGTGAACAACAGCTCCATTTAGTTAGTTTAAAAAGCAGAATGCTGAGCAGAAGTGATGCTCTCCTGTTTACCTGCAGTCATTTCAATTCTTTTAGGAGTCACAGTGGTCAGTTTGGGAATTAGCTCATAGGACAAATCTGGATATTTTGCTTTCAGTCATCTTCCAGCATATTTTTGATTGGGTCAAGGTTCTAGGAATTACTTTTGTGTGCTGGTTGAAAGAAACGGTGGTGTCTAAAGTTAGACCCAGGTTGTTTGTGCAGTGAAAAAGAAGTTACGTTCTTACCATAACATTACTCTGTGTTGTTGATCTTCAATCATTCTTGATGAATGGGACTCCATTCCAACCCCTCAGAACCAGCTTGGCCATTATACAGCTCTCACCAGCCAAAAACTCTTGAGCTCTCTCCTGTCTATCTGATGAATGTGGGCATCTTGGGGCAATGTAGAAATTGCCTCATGTACACAGACAACCCTCTCCTCCTACCACCCAACACTACAACCTGTGAGAGATGCACTTATCTAGCCAAACTGGAGATAAAGCTCTCTCCAATCAAGACTGAACTTGACAGTCAAGAGGAGAAGGTAAACACACTTGCACCACACCACACTCATCACATAGTCTCACTAAATCTACACCACCAAAATACACACATAGAAACACAAAAACATTCACGGAGGCTCTCAATAATAATCTGCTCAAGCAACAGAGACCTCCAAAGCAGAAATGCAAGCAACCTCCACCCACAACACAACCCAAATGACCACAGCCCACAGACTCAGTGTGCCACTCAACCACAGCCAATAAGGCAAAACAACGTACCCAACACACTAGTCATAGGCGACTCTATAGTCAGTCACACTGATGTCCCACTCACCAGGCTAAACAAGGAGAAGGTTACTGTCAGCTGCCTGTCGGGTGCCAGGATCCACCACATAACCCAAGCACTCAGGTCACTCCACAAGTAGTACAAATATGATTGTCATTTTCCATGTTGGTGTGAACGACCTGAGATGTACCTCCCTGGACTACATGAAAAGAGACATGGAAGAGCTCTCCGATCTTGTAGCCCAGGCAGGTTTGACCCTAGCCCTGAGTAGCATTCTGCCATCACCCAGAATGATGCTGCAGTACAAGGACAAAATGATTGACTTCAACAATTGGCTAAGCTTCTGGTGCCATTCTAAAGGGATCCAGTATCTGTCTGCCTGGGATGACATGGTCGACAGACCATGATGCTTTGCCAGAGATGGCATGCACCTGTCACCCCTGGGATTCCGGATACTGGCTAAGGTTCTTGCCGCCCCTATAGTGCCTTTTTTAGGCAAAGTTCAAATGACAAATTCAACACAGTACCAGGAACAGGGGTGATGCTACTCAATGCTAGAAGTCTAAATCTCAAAATGCACTCACTCAAGGCACTCCTTAAAATGGAGAACATCGATATCTGTGCAGTGACTGAGACCTGGTTCAAGGCTTCAGAGAGCACCCCTGCACTGCCAGGCTATAACTCATACCACACTTTTCGGCCATGTAACCTGGACCGGAACACCAAAGGCAGAGGTGTGTCCACATTCATTAAGGATATCCACACCTCCAGGCTAGTTGCTTAGCATAATGCAACTGAGGTTATCCAAGTGCAACTAACTATGGGCAAAACTGCAATCCAAATTGTAGCTTGCTACAGATCACCCACCATGCCCCAGGATTCCCACTCCTCTTTTCTTGATGTACTGGAAAATATAAGGATTCAACCAAACACCCTAATAATGGGCGATTTCAACTACCCCACTATTAACTGGGAAAACTACTCATGTACCAACTCCTTTGCTCAACGCTTTCTGGAATTCATAAACTCCAATGCCCTGGATCAACTTATCCACACCCCCACCAGGGGCAACAATATCCTAGATCTAGTCATTACCAACATGAGTGACCGGTGTTCTGCACCTGAAGTCAATGGCTCATTGGTCCGATCCGACCATAAGCTAATTACCATAGATATCCACATCCTGCCCCCACCCCCCATTAAGGAAACCATGGTAAAAAATTTCACCAAAGCCAACTTCATGCTTCTTAAGACAGACGTGGTGAACTTCATGACACCCATGAAGATGGACAATACAGTTCCGACTACTGAATCCTACATAATTGCACTTTATAAGCACTTACATGAGTGCATGGATCGAGCTATCCCAAACAGAACCAAGACGCTATCCTCCAAAAAAAGGAAGCCAATCTGGTGGTCCCCTGCCATAAACAAACTGTACAACAGAAGAAAGAAACTCTTGCAAAAGAGAGTAAAATCCCATGAGTGGAGGAGTTCCCTGGTCAGCCTCAGTAAGAAGCTGCAATCCCTGATAAAATCCTCCAAAGCTAGTTACGAAAACAAAATCGTCACTGATTCTAAAGACAGCCACAAAGCATTCTATAGCCATGTCAAGAATCTCAATGGCAACACTCAGATCTGCTCTGAGTTACAGCACAATGGCACTAAATATACAGACCCAACTGATATTGCCAACATCCTGGCAGATAGGTTCAGTGCTAACTTTACTCCCCCTCTCACCCCCTAAAGAGCCCATCTCTATACCGGAAGAATGCAAAGTTCCTGTAATCATGGCTGCACAGGAAAAAAAAAAACTCTCAAAAGCCAAGAACACAGCATCCATGGGACCAGACAACATCCCAGGGTGCGTTCTACATGAACTACAGAACGAACTGGCACCCCAAATAAGTACCACCTTCAGTAATAGCCTCACCTCAGGATTTGTTTCTACTGAATAGCGCACAGCAACGGTTATCCCACTCCACAAGGGGGGAGCCACCACGGACCCCGGGAACTGCCGCCTCATTAGCTTGGTCTGCATGTCCATGGAACGTATCATCATGGAACTTATAAACAAAGACATTGGTAATCTCCAAACTCTGGACCCCACCCAGTTCGGGTTTGTAAAAGGCAGATCATGCCTCCTAAACCTGAGTTTTTTGAAGCAGTCAGTAAAGCTGTAGACAAAGGTAAGGTGGTTCACACAGCCTATCTAGATCTTGCCAAGGTTTTGACACCATCCCCCACTCTGGAATTATAGATAAACTCACTAAACTAGGTATATATCCCTATGTCACAAAATAGGTTGGCAACTGGCTCACTGACAGAACCCAGAAAGTAGCAAACTCCAAATCTGACTTCAGACCAGTGACAAGTGGAGTACCACAGGGTTCAGTCCTGGGTACTCTCCAGTTTTGGTATCTACTTCTCTGAAGTACAGGCTAAGACAGAAGGTCTTTGGCTAACGAAGTTCGCAGATGACTGCAAACTAGGAGCCATAATTGAAACTCCTAACAATGTGGACATCCTACAAAAGGGCCTCACTGAGACAGATGCCTGGTGTCAAAGCTATGGCCTCAAGCTCAATGCCAAAAAGTGCATTGTTATCCCCTTTGGTAAAAACTCTGTACCCATGAGCTACAACATAGGCGGTGGTATACTTAACACCGAAAGTGTGATGAGACCTTGGGACACAGGTGGACAGTAGTCTCTCCTTTGATAGTCACATCGCCACAGTAGTCAGGAAATCCTTCTATGTGGCACACCTCATCACAAAAGGTTTCTCATCCAGAAAAAAAGGTCATTGTTCCTCTCTACTAATCACTCATTACACCCATTATAGAGTACAACACCCCTTTTGGTATGTACCTCAAAAGCCATCTACAACTGGAAAGGCCACAGAAATACCTCACAGGGAGGATTACCGGCCTCAAACAAATGCCCTACGCAGACAGTCTCAAAAAACTCCAGCTTTACTCCGTCGCATATCGCCTACTCAGAGGTGATCTCTGCCTAACATACAAAGCTATGTCAAACCCAGAGCTGTTGGACTTGCTCCACTTAAAGAAATCCCAATCTCTCTGAGCTACATGCTATAGGGACCTAAACCTTGTCACCGCAATAAACAGAACATGCCGGAGGGATAGATTCCTGTCCCAGAGACTTTCCATACTCTGGAATAAACTACCTATCTATATCAAACAAAGCTTCTCATTAGCAATCTTCAAGAAAAATCTTGATGATTGGATGGGAAATAGGAAATTCACCCTGTGGATCACCTCTGTGGCTCTGCTCGACAGTGGCACAGGAAAATAATTTTCTTGGGTGGAAAAAGCCAGGGTACCTTTTTGGCTGGGCTTGTACAGGCCCCAGGGCTGATAGCCTAGTATCTACCTATGAACCTAAGACTCTACCCTTAATGGTCGTCTCTCTCCATTACCTCAAATCGAGTCTGCAGCCAAAGTATAGAAGGATAAAAGAAGCCCTTCTAATGTGAAACCTAAAAACCTCCCAAAATAGATGTCCAAACCTTCAGAAGTACTTAGGAGGGGGCAGGAGGATGGGATGCCAAGAATGAATGAAGATCGACAACACAGATGGAACGTTATGGTAAGAACATAACTTCTTTATCTGATGTTGTCAATCTTCATTCATTTCTGATGAATGGGACACAGTAGATCTTGGGCAGCCCTAAGGAAGGATATTCCTAAACACCACAGAGCCAAAGGATGCTCTTCCCCTGGAGGCCATATCCAGTTTGTAATGAGTGATAAAGGTATGTGGAGTGGCCCAAGTTTCAGCTACACAATTCTTCCATGGAAGCCTTGGCGTGGAAAACAACTGAAGTGGATACAGACTTGGTGGAATTCACTTTAACAGGCATGGGCAACTTGAGGTTGCTATGACTGTAAATGAAAGTAACACAATACCTAAGCCATTTTGATAACGTAAATTTTGAGACTGGTTTACCCAAAGTGCAACCTGAAAAGAATACAAATAATTGATCTGATTTTCTAAAAGATTTGGTTCTGTCTGTGAACATCCAGCAAGGAAAGTAGTATTCACTTAATTTGAAGAATATGGAAAGACTGGCAAATATATAGTCTGGTTAATATTAGATTCTGAGACCACTTCAGGTAGAAAGGAAAAACAGGTTATTAATGACACTATCTTCTTCTTCTTTTGGCTTTTCCCGGTTAAGGGTTGCCACAGCGGATCACCTGTTTCCATTTCTTCCTGTCCTATGCATCTTGCTCTGTCACACCAACCACCTCCATGTCCTCTCTAACCACATCCATAAACCTGATCTTAGGCCTTCTTTTCCTCTTACCTGGCAGCTTCATCCTTAGCATCCTTTTCCCAATATACCCTGCATCCCTCCTCAGCACATGTCCAAACCAATGCAATCTCGCCTCTCTGGCTTTGTCTCCAAACTGTCCAAACTGGGCTGACCCTCTAATATACTTATTCCTAATCCTGTCTACCCTTGTCACACCCAGTGCAAATCTTAACATCTTTAACTCTGCCACATCCAGCTCTGACTCCTGCCTTTTTGTCAATGCCACTGTCTCCAAACCATATAACATAGCTGGTCTCCCTACCCTTTTGTAGACCTTCCCTTTCACTCTTACTAGTACTAGTCTGTCACAAATCACTCCTGATACTCTTCTCCACCCACTCCACCCTGCCTGTACACTCTTCTTCACCTATCTTTCACACTCACCATTACTCTGAACTGTTGATCCCAAGTATTTAAACTCATCCACCTTTGCCAACTCTACTCCCTGCATCCTCACCATTCCTCTAGCCTCCCTTTCATTTTCACACGTATATTCCGTCTTAGTCTGGCTGACCTTCATTCCTCTCCTCTCTAGAGCATATCTCCACCTCTCCAGGGTATCCTCAACCTGTTTCCTACTCTCAATACATATCTCAGTGTCATCTGCAAACATCATAGTTCACGGGGACTCCTGTCTAATCTAGTCTGTCAACTTGTCCATCACCAGTGTCTTATGCAAAATCATATAAGGGTGTTTCACACCAGGCCTGCAATTCAAAAACTCTCCTGGCAGAAGTAATGGCCACCAGAGAAAGTTTTCCACGACAGGAAATTGAAATCACAAGTAGCTGCTGGCTCAAAGGATTGAAGGACTAAGGATTGTAATACTAAGGTCAAATCCCATGGAGCTGTAAGATCCTTGAATGGGGGCTTTAGCCGTAAAGCGCCTTTAAGAAAGGTTTTACCTAAATGATGGGAAATCAAGGTATGATCATCAAACCCATTGTGGAAACTGGAAATGGCTGCTAATTGGACTTTGATGGTGGAAGTAGAAGCTCCTAGTTCAAAAAGGGAAGCCAGAAATTCCCAGACCTTGAGAAGGTATTCAAATTATTCGTATGGGCCCAGACTGAGAATCTCTTCCATTTGCCAAGATAGAGTTTCCTGGTGGACGGTTTATGAGAAGCCAGAAGGAGTTTTTGTACTTGGGAAGGTAATTTCCTCTGCCTGGCAATTAAAGGAATTGGAGGTACCAAGCTGTCAGCTTGAGATTGTGAAGGCAGGGATGTTATCAATCCTTGAGGGTGAGACAGCAGGTCTGAAACTGGGTCCAGAATTCAAGTACGGTGAATTAGGCAAGGCCAAATGAAGGGGAACCAGACTTGACGGGGCCAATAGGGTGCAACGAGGGTCACTTTGCTTCTCAATCTTTGGGGTTTCTTCAAGAATAGGGGAATGAGAGGACTGGGGGAAGTTGGGGGGGGGTCAGTATTGACCACTGTACCACTAAGAGCCACTGAAGCAGCCTCATGTGATACCTTGAGAGGGACACTAAAGTTATGGTGGCTGTCATAGATCCCAGAGTTTGCAGAACAGGGAAAACAGGAACCTTGGATTTTGGAAATGATTAGTTCCCAAAAAATATGTCAACTGAGGCACGACTGAATAATCTAGTATATAGTAGCTTTTATTACCAGTGACAACACAATATAAGCGCTTTCACAGTAACACTGCTTCATCAGATGTAATAATAACAAGGTCAAACCTCATTAAATAACATAATCAATGAAATATTTAACCAATAGTAAGCACATATATAAGTGCCAATACTCTTATAACTGGCTTTCGCCTCCCTTTTAAATTAGTTTCCTGTGCCTCTGTCTAGCAGGGCCATTGAAGTGATCCCAGGGGTAACTTTATGATTTCCCATCCACTCATCAAGATTTCTCTTGAAGAGAGTCATTGAGGGGCTCTGCCCAACATAAATTGAGATTCTATTCCAGAGCGAGGGAAGTCTCTAGGACAGGAATCTGTCCCTCCAGCATGCCTTGTTTATTGTTGTGCTGAGGTTTAACTCGCTGGAGCGTGTGGCTCTAAGAGATTTGGTTTTCATGAGGTAGAGCATGTCCATTAATTCCGGGTTGGACATGGCCTTGTACGTCAGGCAGAGATCACCTCTGAGCAGGCAGTAAGCAATCGAATAGAGCTGGAGTTTCTTTAGTACAGCTGCAGTTTGAGTCCCACGATCCTCTTGGTGAGGTACTTCTGTGGGGTCTTTCCAGCTGTTGCAGGTGTTGAGTAAGGTACATTCCAAACGGGGCATTGTACTCTATTATGGGCCTAATGAGTGATGAGTAGAGGGGCACGATGACCTCTCTTGATCTAGATGTAATGCCTATATATATATATATATATATATATATCTAGATATATATATATATTAATATATTAATTATAAAAATATGGTTAACTGAATAATGGTCTGGCTTTGAGCATTGGTTTAATGAGGACTTTGTCATTTAAACCATGACCAAAATCACCCCAAGTGTAATAATCCATTTCACTTCCAGCTGCTCTGTGAGATTTCTCACATCACCACCATGTTTGCCTTCATATACTCTTCCAATGACTAAGCATTTAAAACTATGCAGTGCTGTAGTATCCTTAACATGTTTTGCCAGGGCATTAATCATTATACCATTACTAACATGATACAAATGTTCTCTACCATTGTTCGTAAGAGCCCTGTTTTACCTACATAAAACTTATGACAAACCACGTAATAGGCTAAATAAACCATGGACTCACGGGTGGCAGCAACATTAAATACATGTTTCTTATGCTTATCAGGATGGAAAAAAGTGCCCATACTATCCAAATATCTATAAACATTACATTTACCGCACAGTGTGGTATAACTCAAATTGCTAGAGCCTGCGTCTTTTATAGAATAACATAATTGCCTTTTTAAACACTTCATATTTTTAAATATAAACTTCAATTGTTCACTTAATATTTCCTTAATCTCATCAGTGGTTAGCACTACCAAAACTTAACAATTAGTGTACACGAATTAACCACTAGAATAATGTATGGGAACCTGTACTTAAAGGAGAAAAAAAAAGAAGTTATGCACTCACCATAATGTTCCAAGTGTGTTGTCAATTTTCACCTTCATTTTTACCAGGATGGGCCCGGATCCAACTTGGCCTTATATACAAGCTCAAGTGTCTTCCACTAGCTCTTGACTAAACTCTATCCTAGCATGCACTAGAAAAGCTCCCCAGATCTTGTTTGCAGTTATAATAAAGGAATACATAATTAAGGTAGTTTAATACCGTAGAAAGCAATAAAGAAGGTCAGAGATTAATAATAATAATAATATCCAATTGCACCAACTCGGCCTTTCAGAAGTAAAAGGCAGGGGGGGAAGTAGGGTGGGATGTAAGAAGGTGGCGAAGATGGACAACACACATGGAATGTTATGGTGAGTACATAACTTCATTATGTGTTATCCTATCTTGCCTTCATTCTTACTAGACTGGGACAGCATCCTTAGCACAATTTTTCTTGGGTGGCTCAAGGCAGAATATTTTTCAGAATTGTGGAACTTAAGGAAGCCCTGTTCCTGGAGGCCAAATCGACTTTGTAATGAGTGATAAAGGTATGTGGTCTTGACCACATTGCCACTGCACAAATTGTATCAATTGGTAGTCTAGCCAGAAAGGCAGCAGAGGTTGCTATGGCTCTTGTAGAGTGGGCTTTAACTCTATGGGGAAGATCTCTGTTTTGAGATTTATATAAAAAAAATAGTTATGTACTCACCTTAACATTCCAAGTTTGTTGTCCAAAATCTCGCCTTCATTCTTGCTGGTTAGGTTCGGAGCAGATCCTCGGCTCTGACTCGGTCGTATACCAAAGCTCGAGAACTTCAACTGGCTTGTGGCTACCTTTTATCCCAAGATACCCAACGACTGTTCCCCAGATCTCATTTGAGAACTAATCATTAAAGCAAGCTAACAGGCAAGAAGGGAATCAGACCATATGTTGCCAATCCATAATCTCCTCTAGGTCCTCCAGGAAGGGGGATGGATGGTTGGGATGCAAGAATGAAGGCGAGATTCTGGACAACAAACATGGAACGTTATGATGAGTACCATAACTTCTTTATGTTATGTTGTCCTATCTCGCCTTCATTCTTGCTGGTTGGGACAGCGTTCCCAGCACCTTCTTTCTTGGGTGGCTCAATGGAATAAGCTCTTCAGAACAGTGGAACCAAAGGATGCCCTATTCCGGAAGGCCACATCTAGTTTGTAATGAGTGACAAAGGTGTGAGGATTGACCCATGTAGCAGCAGCACAAATTGAATCCAATGGAAGTCTAGACTGAAAGGCAATGGAAGTTGACATTGCTCTAGTTGAATGTCCTTTAATTTTTCCTGGCGGTTCTTTATTGAGAGAGTTATAGACATGGGTGATGGTCTCAATAAGCCATTTAGACAAGGTAACTTTTGAAACTGCCATGCCTCTTTTGTTCTCAGAATACGAAACAAACAATTGTTTTGACTTTCTGAATTCTTTGGTCCTATGCAAATAAAAGCGCAACTGTCTATGAACATCCAATTGGTGAAGCTTGTATTCTGCCTTGTTACCATAATTAGGAAAAAATATAGGTAAATTCAATAGATTGGTTCAAATTAGCTTCAGAACAGACTTTTCGTAAAAAGGAAAGATTTGCCCCAAGGGAAACTCTGTCTTTGTGAAAAATCAAATATGGAGTACGAATAGATAGAGCTTGCAGTTCTGAGACCTTCCTAGCAGAAGTAGTGGCAGTTAAAAAGATTGTTTTCCACGATAAAAATTTTAGAGAACAAGAGGATGCTGGTTCGAAGGGTGGAAGAATCAAGGATAATACTAAATTTAGGTCCCATGGAGGAGGAGGTTCTCTTAAGGGTGGTCTTAATAGAAATGTACCCCTGAGGAAGGCTTTGCATAATCTGTGGGACATTATATTACATCCAATGTCTCCCACATGATAATTTGATATGGTGGCTAATTGTACTCGTACTGTAGCTGCCACTGCCCCTTGATTAAAGATTTCCGAACAAATTCCAAAATTGCAGGTATAGGGGCTGTAAAAGGATCTATGTGTCTTTTGTCCGCCCAACAAGAGAACCTCTTCCACTTACTTGTGTACAGTTTCCTAGTCGTCTTCTTGTGTGAGGAAACCAAAATGCGTTGTACTATGGGGGATAATTCAGGAAGCCTGGCTAAGATTGGAAGTGGAGTAAAATACAGTTTTGTACCTACTATAAATGTAGATGTTCGAGTGTATACACTGCTGCAGTCATTACACTTGGGTTATCCTGCCATCAGGCGGTTCCCCAATCGGCCTGAGTTGCAAAGTCTTGGTCTGGCATCGGTTGCCGTCGCCTCCTCCCGGACGTCAGTGCGACAGGGGTATACAAGATGCAGCAGACGCCATTTTCTTCAGTTTTTCTTGTCCCAGATGTCAGGTGCCTCTAAATAGGTAGGCAATTCCAATTGCTAATAAAACATACATAAGAAAAGCAAAAAAAAAAAAACAACTTACAGCTACCAGCAAATACTCCCCATAGGTAGTAAGGGTAGAAGACATAGGTATGCACCAGCCAGTAAGAGGGGAAGGAGGGAGGGTAACCTGGACTGCAGCAGGGTATACACTCGAACATCTACATTTATGGTAGGTACAAAACTGTACTATGTTCATCGTGTTACACTGCTGCAGTCATTACACTTGGGTAGAATCCCAAAGCTGAGGTAGGGTGGCTGGTTCTATAAGGCATTAGGGGTGGATATAAGGCCCTGCAGCACTGCAGTGGCGAAGCCAGCTCTGGCTTTAGAGTATAGAGGCAAATGATAATGCTTGGTGAAGGTATGTACAGAACTCAAGTTGCTGCTTCCAAAATATCCTTGGTAGGTACTCCCCTGAGGTAGGCAGTTGAAATGGCTGTTGCCCTGGTGGAGTGAGATCTAATGCTAGGTACAGGTTTTCCATGGTATGTGTAGCAGAAATGTATACAATGTCCTATCCATTTTGAGATAGTCTGTTTTGAAATGGCTTTTCCCTGTGCTCCTACAGCATATGCTACCAATAATTGCTCAGATTTTCTGAAAGCTTTGGTTTTGTCCAAGTAGAAGCGTAACTGCCTGTGAACGTCCAAAGAGTGCAGTAGTCTCTCCCTTTTATTCTGTGGTTTAGGATAAAAAGTTGGCAGGTGAATAGTTTGGTTTAGAGCCACACTGGATACCACCTTTGGCATAAACATAGGGTTAGTTCTTAAAGACACCCTGTCCTGGTGGAAAATGAGGAAAGGTTCCACTGCCATTAGTGCCTGTAAATCTGAAACTCTTCGTGCTAATGTTATTGCCAGGAGCAGAGCAGTTTTCCAAGAGATATATTTTAATTCTGCTGTGTTAGCCGGCTCAAAAGGAGGAAAAGTTAGTTTTTCGAAAACAAAGTTGAGGTCCCAAGTTGGAGTAGGTGCTCTACGGGGCAGTCTTATGTTTTTAGCCCCTCTGAGGTACTGCTTTAACAGAGGATTAGAGAAAATTGGTGGATCCGTGTTGTAATGAGCAGAGATGGCAGAGGCGTGGATCTTGATGGATGAGAAGGAGGCACCTTTGTCCAGCATCTCAGTTAAGTATTGTAGTATCGGAGGAATGTTTGGGACAAGAGGGTCAAGGCTGTGAGCTTGGTTCCAGGTACAGAATCTCTTCCATTTATCTGAATAGGCTTTCCTGGTAGTAGGCCTTCCGGCCTCCAGAATGACATCCATAACAGCCTTGGAGAGAGGCATTGCTTGCTTGACTAAGGAATCTTCCATGCAGTTAGGTTTAAGGTCTTTAGCTGGCTGTGTAGTATTTGATTGTTGTGCTGAGTCAGCAGATGTGGGATTTGGGGCAAAATCCAGGGTGGTTCTTGTGCTAAGCTCCTTAAGACTGGGTACCAGTGCTGGCGTGGCCAGTCTGGTGCAATCAGGATCATCTTTGGCTCTTCTTGCCTGGCTTTTATGAGTACCTTTGGCAGGAGAGGTAGTGATGGGAAAGCGTATATTTGTAGGTTCTCCCAGTTGAATGAGAGAGCATTCACTTTCCATGCTTGTGCAGAATTTTTGTAGTTGGCAGTTTATTGGGGATGCAAGCAGATCTATGTCCAGGCTCCACCATTTCTGTGTTATCATTCTGAATATTTGTGGATTCAATTCCCATTCGTGTGGATCCATGATGTTTCTGCTTAAATCGTCTGCCAGTGTGTTTTTCTCTCCTGGCAGGAATTGTGCTTGCAGATGAACTTGAAGGTTTATAGCTGTGTTCCACAAGGTCATAGCTCCCAGGCGTAATCCAATGCATCTGTTGTCAGTGTTTGCCTGGCTGTGGGTTGTGTACAAGGCTGTCCCTTGTTGAGGTGACAAGCTTGAGCCCACCATTGAAACTCCTGTTGAAGGCAAGGGATTAGTGGTATAACTGTTTCCAAACTTTGACAGTGTTGAGACCATACATTCTTTAGGTACCATTGTAGTTTCCTCATATGCAGTCTGGCATATGGAATTAGTAGTATGCAGGATGCCATGTAACCCAAGGCCTGCAGAATTTTTCTTGCAGGGAGTTGGGTCTTTGTTGCCATCAATTGAAAGTATTGAGTCAGTTGTCCTTGCTTGTCTGGCGTGAGATAAGCCAACTGGGCAGTAGTGTTCAAGCTGGCACCCAGGAATATAATCTCTTGTGAGGGCACTAGTTTTGATTTCTTTTCGTTTGCTGTGCACCCCAGGCAACTTAATAACTTTTTTACAAACGCCAGATGCTTTAGAAGAATGTCCTTGCTCTCTGCTTGAATCAGGCAGTCGTCCAAGTACTGATACATTTGAATTCCTTTCTGTCTGCAAAATGCAATTACTGGTGCCAGGCATTTTGTAAAGACCCTGGGTGCAGTAGATAAGCCAAAGGGCAGTGCAGAGAATTGGTAGTGCATTGAACCAGCTATGAATCTGAGGTATCTTCTGCAGTTTTTGTCTGATAGGGACATGCAGGTATGCCTCCTTGAGGTCCAAAGTCACGAGCCAAGCTTTCTTGCCCAGCATGGGAAGAAGCTGCTGTAGTGTCAACATTTTGAATTTCGGAACATCCAGGTAAGTGTTTAGAGATGAAAGATCCAGAATGGGCCTCCAGGCTTTGTCCTTTCTGGGTACCAGAAAGAGTCTCGAGGAAAATCCTTGTCCTTGCTCCTGTGCAGTTACCTGTTGAATAGCTTTCATATCCAGGAGTGCTGTAATTTGTTTTTGAGCCTCTGCCCATTGATTTGGTGGCAGATTTGGCATTCCTTTTAACCTTGGCAGAGTGTGCAAGTGGAACCTGTAACCTTGAAATACAATGTTGAGAACCCATTTGTCTTTGGTGATCATTTGCCAGTTGTGGTAGAAGAGTGCCAGTTTTCCTCCCAAGGGGGCTGTCAAGAGGGATTTGTTTGGCAGCTGTAATGGGAAGTCATTGGAGCTGCTTTTTATATGATCGGGGCCTGTCTTCCCCTTCTTTCTGGCCTGATGCAACCCACTGTCGAGGCCTGTAAGGACCTTGTGTTTGACCTCTACCTCTTGGACGTTTGTATTTTCCCCTTTGAGGTCTGTCTGTCTATAACTGGAAAGGACCATTTCTTAGTTGGCCAGTTTCTGCTAAATCTAGGCGGCTGAACCAGTAAGAAATCCTTCACCGTTTGCATAGATTTTGCCTTATTCTCCATTTTCTTTAATACCTCTTCTGCCTTAACTCCAAATAACACATCCTGCTGCAAAGGTGTATCCAATAATTTTGCTTTAACATGATCTGGTAACATATGTTCTTTTAACCAAGCATGTCTTCTAATGACAGAGCCTGTAACTGTTGCTCTGCAGGAGGCCTCTAGAGAATCAAAACCACATTGCAAAGTATGCTTTCCCACTTGTTCAGCTGCATGCAATAAATCCTGCATTTCTTTAAAATTAGGAGGATCTGATTCTGGAAGCATTTTTGTTTTAGCTGAGGCAGTAAAAATTGCTGATATTAGCATGTGAAACTGGCAATTTAAGGCTCTCATTGCTAAAGTTGCAGACGTACATACTTTCTTTCCCCATCTGTTTAATGCTCTGGAATCTCTGTCAGAGGGAACTGAATTCTTGGCTGATGAAACCTCAACTCCTTTGGGTCCCTGAGAAATAGTTTCAGGGTCAGCTACAGGGCTTTTATACAGAAATTTATGTGAGTCAGGGACTCTGTAGTATCTGTCAGGTTTAACAGGGGCTGGAGGTAAGGAATCAGGATTTAAGATGGATTCAGTATACACATCATCCACAATATCTAACACTGGCGGAATAGCAAGGGGTCTGTGTTGAGGTAATAAAAGGAAGTCTCTGGGCCTTTTCTTGGATTCCTTCCCAGTGGAAATACTCCCTCATGGTATGTAGGGTTTTCCCCAAAGGAGTAGTCCTCAGGCGGTGAGGCTGATAGAATTGATTCCTCAGCATCAGAATCCTCATAAGGGGGTAAAGAGTATCCTAGGTCTGAGGATGAATCAGAAGAGATGGACACCTGGTCGGATGAGTCATAGTCTGCATCCTGTCTAGGCCTTTTATCAGGAGTGGGATGAAACCCCTGAGTAGGTCTGAAGACACCCTCTGAAGCTATGGGTTGCTCAGCTACTCCGGATCCCTCTGAAAGGTTAGTCTCGGTAGGCTGAGTAACTTGCGCGTCCGAAGGCCCAGCCATGTCCACGTGGGAGTCAGAGGCGGCCTGTGGTTCTACAGAAATGGTAGTCAGGGGCTGCAAAGGCTCCTCGCTGAAAACCAGAGAACCGGCGACTGGCCTAGAAGAGTCTTTGTCATCAGTTTTGGGCCTTGGATGCCTATCCTTGTCTTTGTGCTTTTTTTGCATTCCGGTCGTCGGACGTTCCGACGGTATGGTATAATTGAATTTTCTACCAAAATAATGTTGGGTAAAATCAAACAAATGTTTAAAAGTGCGCTTGTTAAACCTAGCACAAAACCGACAACCAGTGATGTCGTTGTCTGGGGGCCTAGGCATGGGATACAACAGGAATGCAAATCCTTATGAGGTATTTGCTTCCCACAAGAAATACAGTTATTAATTTTTACTAACATCGGTCTGAGGCAAGAAAAAGTTTCCTCAACGGGGTACTTAGCTTTGTAGAAAACTTCGGTTCTGGATTCGGAATGAAAATCTCAAGAGACGGCCGACCGGCACTTGCGAACTGCTTTTTCTTCGGGCACTGCGCAGCAAGAAAGACTGGGGAAAATGGCATCGGCTGCATCTTATATACCCTTGTCGCATTGACGTCAGGGAGGAGGCGACAGCAACCGACGCCGGACCAAGACTTAGGAACTCAGGCCGACTGGAGAACTGCCTGACGGCAGGATAACCCAAGTGTAATGACTGTAACACGATGAACATCCAAGCTGTCAAGCTTAAGGCTCTGAAGAGTGGGGTGGAGCGTTCCTGACTGATGCGTCAGAAGATAAGGCACTGGGTCCAGGATCCACGGCTCCTCTTGAAGGTGGGGCCAAAGAAAAGGGAATCATATTTGACGAGGCCAGTAATGAGGAATGAGAATTATCCTGCGACTCAACAACCTGGCTTTCTGAATAACCTTTAGAATTAATGGAAATGGGGAAAGGCATAAAGAAGTTCTGGGGGCCAATCGTGAACAAGTGCATTCCTCGGTGACTCTCCATGAGGGGAAATGAGGGCAAAACAGTTGCTGCATTTTGCATTGAAGGGTGTGGCAAAAAGGTTACAGCAAGATTGGCCCCATTTGCGAAAGATTTGATCCGTAACTTCCTGATTCAGGGACCACTCGTGAAGCATGAGAATTGCTCTGCTTAGTCTGTCTGCTATTATGTTGGATCTCCCCGGGATGTGTGTTACTGTCAGAAAGCGATGAGAAGAAACTGCCCATTGCCAAACTCTCTGGGCCTCTCGACTTAGGGGATAGGATCTGGTTCCCCGTTTGTTGATGTACCATACCACCGACATACTGTCTGTTTGAATTGCAATAGTCCCTAAGGGAAGAGAGCTCTGGAATGCTCGCAACGCCAGAAGCACTACCCTCATCTCTAGGACACGGATGTGCAAGTGGTACTCGTGATTTTTCCAAACCCCTTGGACAGTCTGTCCCAGATAATGCCCCCCCAACCCTATCTGGGACACGTCCATGATCACTGGAGCAACAGGATGGGTAGGATGGGGAAGAACTAACAGTCTGCCTATCGTTACTTGAGTGGACTAAAGCCACCATAGTAGATCCCTCTCGCAAGCATCCATAATCAGAATCTTGTGCGACATTGGCTAACTCCTACATGGACCATTGAGTGAAGAGCAGCCACTGTAAAATCCGCATGTGTAGACGTGCCAGCGGGACTAGCGTTATCGTTGCTGCCACTGAACCTAAGTTTTGCTTGTACCTTTCTCTTTTTGAATAGGATAGACACTTGACCGCGTAGCGTTTGTATTCTCTCTTGAGGTAATTTTGCTACCATGTCACTTGTGTTTAATTCTGCCCCTATGAAGGTAATACACTGTGATGGCAACAAGGCAGATTTTCCTACATTTATAGTAATGCCCAGGTCTGAGCAGAGATGGATGATGGCGTCCCTCGCTCTGATTAGTAGATGTTTGGTGGTGGCTGTCAGGAGCCAGTCGTCTAAGTATGGAAACACCTGGAATCTTTGATGCCTCAGCTGAGCCGTGACTACTACCATGCATTCTGCTAAACACTCTGGGGGCTATTACTGAGACCAAGGGGCACAGCTCTGAAATGATAATGACTGGCTCCCAGCCGGAAGCGTAGATATATTCTGATCGTCTGTCCATCTTTATATGGTAGTATGCATCCTGAAGATCTAAGGAGCACATCCAAATGTCTTGTCCCAGAAAAAGTAGTATAAAAGTACAGTTGTGTACCTACCATAAATGTAGATGTTTGAGTGTATTCACTGTTGCAGTCATTACACTTGGGTTATCCTGTTGGCAGGCTACCCGCAGTCGGCCAGAGTTCCAAAGTCTAGGTCTGGCATCGGTTGCTGTCGCCTCTTCCCTGACGTCAGTGCGCCAGGGGTATAAAAGATGCAACCGACGCCATTTTCTTCAGTTTTTCTTGCCTCAGATGTCAGGTGCCCCCAAATAGAAAGGCTGTAAAAAAGTATGCCAAAAGGCATGCATGTAGTAAAATAAACATTTCCTTCATCTACAAGCAAATACACCACTTAGGTTGTATAGAATAGAGAAGTACAGTAAAGTCCCAGCATAGAAAAAGGGGGATGGTGGGTGGGTAACCTGGACTGCAACAGTGAATACACTCCAACATCTACATTTAAGGTAGGTACACAACTGTTCTATGTTCATCGTGTTTCACTGTTGCAGTCATTACACTTGGGTAGAATCCCAAAGCTGAGGTTGGGTGGCTGGTCCTAAATAGGGTTAGGAGAGGCTACCAGGCCCTGCAGAACTGCAGTGGCAAAGCCTTCTCTGGATTTGGAGTAAAGAGGTAAGTGGTAGTGCTTGGTGAAAGTGTGCACTGAGCTCCAGGTTGCAGCTTCTAAAATGTCTTGGTACTCCTCTGAGGAAGGCTGCTGAAGTGGCTGCTGCTCTGGTAGAATGTAGCCTAATGCCCTTAGGCACTGATATGCCACGTTGTGCATAGCAGAAGTGAATGCAGTGTCCTATCCATTTTGAAATTGTCTGCTTTGAGATAGGCTTTCCTTGTGATCCTGCAGCATAAGCTACAAAAAGTTGCTCAGTTTTTCTGAAAGCTTTTGTTTTGTCCAAGTAGAAACGTAGCTTGTCTGTGTATGTCCAAAGTGTGCAGAAGTCTCTCCCCCTTATTCTGGGGATTTGGATAGAATGTTTGCAAATGAATGGTTTGGTTAAGAGCCACACTGGAAATCACAGTTGGCATAAATGTTGGGTTTGTCCTCAGTAAGACCCTGTCCTGATGAAAAATGATGAAAGGTTCCACTGCCATTAATGCCTGTAGCTCTGAGACTCTTCTTGCTGAAGTTATTGCTAGGAGCAGAGCAGTTTTCCATGATAAGAATTTTATATCAGCAGTGCTGGCTGGCTCAAAGGAGGCAGAGTGAGTTTTTCTAAAACAAAATTGAGGTCCCAAGTAGGTGTTGGTGCTCTCCTTGGGGGGTCTTATGTTTTTTGCCCCTCTGAGGTACTGTTTTAGTAGTGGATGTGAAAAAACAGGTGGTTCCGTATTGTAATGAGCTGAAATGGCAGAGGCATGGATCTTAATAGATGAAAAGGATAGGCCTTTGTCCAGCATCTCAGTTAGGTATTGTAAAATCTGAGGAATATTTGGAACAAGTGGTTCGAGTCCCTGTGCCTGGTTCCAAACACAGAATCTCTTCCATTTTTCTGCATAAGATTTCCTAGTGCTGGGCCTCCTGGCTTCTAAAATGACATAACAGCTTTAGAAAGAGGTGTGGTCTGAGTGGCTATATTATCTGCCATGCAGCCAGATTTAAGGTTCTGAGCTGACTGTGCAGAATCTCATTGTTTTGTTGAGTGAGTAGATGAGGAATTTGAGGTAAAGGCCAGGCTGGTCCTTGAGACAAGGTCTTTAGGATTGGGTACCAGTGCCGGCGTGGCCAGTCTGGGGTAATCAGGATCATTTTTGGCTTCTCTTGTCTGACTTTTGGGAGCACCTTGGGAAGAAGGGGCAGTGGAGGAAAGGCATAAACTGTCAGGGTTTTCCAGCTGAATGATAGAGCATCCACTTTCCATGCTTGTGGGCGATAAGTTCTTGTGCAGAATTTTTGTAGTTGACAGTTGTGAGGGGAGGCAAAAACATCTATGTCTGGACGTCCCCATTTCCTTGTTATCATGCTGAAGACCTGTGGATTTAGTTTCCATTCGTGAGGATCCATGAGATTTCTGCTTAGTTCGTCTGCCAGTGTGTTTTTTGTTCCTGGCAGGAATTGTGCCTGCAGATGTACCTGATAGATCAGGGCTGGATTCCATAAAGTCATGGCTTGCCTGCAGAGGGGGTAGGAATGTGTGCCCCCTTGCTTGTTTATGTACCACATAACTGTGGTATTGTCCGTCTTTAGTAATAGTTGTCCTGGATGTAGTAGATCCTTGAAAGCTGTCAGAGCATTCTGTACAGCTAGCATCTCTTTTTGATTGATGTGAAGATGCATTTGTTCCTTGGGCCATGCGCCCTGAATACATTTTCCTGCCATGTGTGCCCCCCAGGCATAATCCAATGCATCCGTTGTTATTGTCTGCCTAGCTGTGGGTAAGGTGAAAGGCTGTCCCTTGTTGTCGTGACAGGCCTGGGACCACCATCGAAACTCCTGTTGAAGGCAGGGAATTAAAAAGTATTATTGTTTCCAGGCTGTGACAATGTTGAGTCCAAACACTTTTTAGATACCATTGTAATTTCCTCATATGCAGTCTTGCATATGGAATTAGTAGAATGCAGGATGCCATGAAGCCCAGGGCCTGCAGAATTTTTCTTGCAGGGACCTGGGTCCGTGTTGTCATCATTTGAAAGTAATGAGTCAGTTGCCTTTGCTTGTCTGGCATGAGATAAGCCATCTGTGCAGTTGTATTTAAGCTTGCACCCAAGAATATTATCTCTTGAGAGGGCACTAGTTTTGACTTTTTTCGTTTATTGTGTACCCTAGGCAAATTAGTAATCTTTTTAAAACGCCAGATGTTTTAGTAGAATGTCCTTGCTTTCTGCTTGAATAAGGCAGTCGTCCAAGTAGGGATATATTTGAATTCCTTTTTGTCTACAAAATGCAATTACTGGTGCCAGGCATTTCGTGAAGACCCTGGGTGCAGTAAATAAGCCAAAGGGCAGTGCAGAGAATTGGTAATGCATTGAGCCAGCTATGAATCTGAGGTATCTTCTGCAAGATTGACTGATTGGTACATGCAGGTATGCCTCCTTGAGGTCCAAAGTAACTAACCAACCCTTCTTGCTTAGCATGGGTAGAAGTTGCTGAAGTGTCAACATTTTGAATTTTGGAACATCCAGAAAAGTGTTTAGGATTGACAAGTCCAGTATTGGTCTCCAGGCTTTGTCCTTCCTGGGTACCAGAAAAAGTTGAGTAAAATCCTTGTCCCTGTTCTTGATGTGGTACTCTTTGAATAGCTCCTATATCCATGAGAGCAGCAATTTGTTTTTTGTGCCTCTGCCCATTGGTTTTGTGGCAGATCCGGCATACCCTTTGATTTTCGAAGGGTGTGAAAGTGGAACCTATAACCCCGATTAACAATATTCAGTACCCATTTGTCCTGGGTGATAATGTGCCAATTTTGTGAGAAAAGTTCTAGCTTTCCCCCTAAGGATGCTGCCAAAAGATAAGTGCTTGGCATCTGTAGAGGGAAGTCATTGGGATGGTTTCCTATAAGGTTGTGATTTGTATTCTCCGCCTTTGGGGGCTGAAGCACCCCATTGTTTAGGTCTGTAGGAGCCTTACGGCTAAGATCTGCCTCTTGGGCATCTGCATCTGCCTCTTTGTGGCCTGTCTGACACCGGAAAGGACTAATTTTTTGAAGGCCAATTTCTGCTAAACCTAGGTGGTTGAACCTGTAAGAAATCCTTCACTGTTTGCATTGATTTTGCTTTATCCTCCATTTTCTTTAACACTTCTGCTGCCTTAACGCCAAACAAAGTATCATGCTGTAGTGGTGCATCCAATAATTTTACTTTAACATGTTCAGGTAAACTTTGTTCTTTTAACCAAGCATGCCTTCGAATGACAGAGCCTGTAACTGCGGCTCTACAAGAAGCCTCTAATGAGTCAAAACCACATTGCAGAGTATGCTTTCCCACCTGTTCAACTGCATGCAATAAATCCTGCACTTCCTTACTGTCAGGACTTTGAGTTTGTAAGCATTTTCTGTTTTAATAAAGACATGAGGTACTGTTGATATTTAAGCATGTGAAACTGGCAGTTTAAAGCCCTTACAGCCAAAGTAGCAGAAGTGTAAACTTTTTCCCCCATCTATCCAGAGCTCTAGAATCTTTGTCAGAGGGAACAGGATTTTTTGCAGTGGAAGCCTTAACCCCTTTAGGGCTCTGAGAAATAGTTTCAGGGTCAGCAGCAGGATTTTTGTAAAGACATTTATGAGAGTTAGGGACCCTGTAGTACCTGTCTGGCTTAACTGGTGCAGGGGGTAAAGAATCAGGAGACAGACTGGATTCAGAGAAAACATAATCAACAATATCAAGCACAGGGGGGATAGCCAGGGGCCTGTGCTGAGGCAGTAAATGAAAATCTCTGAGCCTTTTCTTGGATTCAGAATAATCCTGGCTCTCCCAATGGAAATGCTCCCTCATGGTGTGCAGGGTTTCCCCAAAAGAATAATCCTCAGGTGGAGAGGCTGAAGGTATAGATTCCTCAGCAACAGAATCCTCATAGGGAGGGAGAGAGTATCCCTGATCAGAGGAGGAATCAGAGGAAATAGAAACCTGGTCAGAGGAATCATAGCCAGTGTCTTGCCTAGGCATTTTATCAGGAGGGGGATGGGAACCCCTGATCAAAGCAATTAAATCTTCGGCCATTTTAAGCATTTGCTTCTTTGGCATGGATGACTGTCCTGGAGAATGCTGTACTTGTTCTCTTGTCTTTAGTGGTGATTTTGACTTTGCCTTGGCTGCTGCAGAGGATTTAATAGTAAGCTGTGAAGGTCTGAAAACACCCTCAGAAGCCGATGCCTGCACAGCGGCTCCGGACCCATCTGAGGGAATCGTTTCCACAGGCCCAATACCTTGAGTTTCCAGAGGCGTAGGTGTCTCCACGTGGGAGTCGGATATGGCCTGTGGCTCTGAGGTAGCGGGTGTCAGGGGCTGCGAAAGTGCCTCACTGTGAACCGGCGACTGGCCTAGAAGAGGCTTTCGTCGATTTTGGACCTTGGATGCCTGTCCTTTTCCTTGTCTTAGCGTTTTTTATTAATTCCGGTCGTCGGTTGTTCTGATGGCATTATATAGTTAAACCTTAGGCCAAAGTAATGTGAAGCAAACTCAAACCGATGCTTAATAGTGCGTTTGTTGAATCTAGCACAAAACTGACTAGTGACGTCGTGGTCAGGGCCTAGGCAAGGAATACAGTAAGAGTGAAAGTCCTTATGAGGTATTTCTTTCCCACAAGAAATACAATTGTTAACTTTTACTGACATCAGTCTGAAGCAAGAAAAAGTTTCCCCAACGGGGTACTTAGCTTTATTGTAGACTTCGGTTCCGAAACTCAATTTTGAAAATCTCAGGAGTCGGCCGACCAGCACTTGCAAACGGCTTTTGCTTCGGGCACCGCGCGGCAAGAAAGACTGAAGAAAATGGCGTCAGTTGCATCTTTTATACCCCTGGAGTACTGACGTCAGGGAAGAGGCGACAGCAACCGACGCCAGACCTAGACTTTGGAACTCTGGCCGACTGCGGGTAGCCTGCCAGCAGGATAACCCAAGTGTAATGACTGCAACAGTGAAACACGATGAACATCTGCAGAGTTACCATCTGGAACTTCGCTTTCTTTACCGATTTGTTTAGTCTGCTGAGATCCAATATTGGTCTCCAGTCCCGTTTTGGAACTAAAAAGAACCTTGGGTAAATTCCGGATCCGATTTGGTCTGCGAGGGACTTCTTGGATGACTCTTTTTTCTAGCAACCTTTGAATTTCTACGGTTGCTTGATCCCTTTGACCAGCTGGAATGTCTGGGATAGCCTTTGATGGACAGGGTGGACAGTGGAAAGGAATGTTGTATCCCCTGGATATAATGGACTGTACCCATTTGTCTTGGGTCAGTTGTAACCTGGCTTCTGGGTACAGTGAAAGTCTTCTCCTGACTGCCTCCAGAGGTGGACAGGTGGGCCTCCCTTCAGGAGCACTGGAAGGGTCGACCAGAGAATGCATCTCTGTTGCCCTGCTTCTGCGGACACCCTCTGCCACGTGGATGGCGTCTTCCATTATTATTTCCCCCTCTGCCCCTGGGGGAAACATCGCTACGAGCATCTGACAGGGCTCCTTTGGACTTTTGAAATCAGACTTTTCCGCTCTTCTGACCTTTGGGATAAGGTTTAGCAGGGGGCGGAGAAACGGACTCCAATGGCAGATAATAGTTTTGCCATCTTTGTTCGCTCCTGGTGAGAGTCTCCGAAGGTCTCCTAAGAGCTATTCCTGTGCCTGCTGCCCTACTCAGTCCATCGGCTGCATAGGAGATGAGGCGCATGGAGGAGTTCATAACAGAGGTTAAGATCGCAAGCTGAGAATTTATCTTGTCTGACATACCCTGAGATGTAGCACCTTGTAGGGTATCTCCTAGCTCTTTAAGGAGATCCCTCTGAAGTAGAGTAAAATGTGATAAGTAATTCACTGACCGTAGGATAAAGGCCACTGAGGAGAACACACACCAATTAGGGAACGTAGTAATAACACTAAGAGAAATATATAAACAACCCCTAACTAATAGTTTATCAAAAAACAAATCAGAAAAAGGTAATAGAAAGATAAAATAACTAGCTTGAGCCAGCAAAGACAATCCCGATGCTTCAAGTGGCAAACCATCTAGGAACAGCCGCTAGGCATCTTGGGATAGAAGGTAGCCCATGAGTCGGGGTCAGCCTAGCATTACATGAGTCAAGCCATCAATGAAGGTCTTTTTTGCATGATTCCATTATGAAAATTTTGTGGGACATGGGCAGCTCCTGCATCGACCACTGAGCGCACAGTAGCCACTGAAGAATTCTCATGTGTAGACGTGCTAATGGGATCAAGGTTATTGCTGCTGCCATGGTCCCCAAGACTTTTAGGACTGTCCTTGCTTGTGTTTTTTTCTTTGCAAAAAGATTTAAGACCCGACATCATAAAACTTGCACTCTTTCTAGCAGAAGTTTGGCCATTATCCTTGTTGTATCCATTTCTGCTCCTATAAAAATGACATGCAGGCAGCAAGGCAGACTTCTCGTAGTTTGTGATTCCTAAGTGAAAGCAGAGCTGCAAGGTGGCGTTTCTCACTTTTATTAGTAGGTTCATAGTTTCATAGGTAGGTACTAGGCTATCTGCCTGAGGGCATTTATAAGCCTAGCCAGAGTGTGTCAAGCTTTCACCACCCCATTGATTAATTAACTGGGCCTCTGTCAAGAAGAGCCAATGAAGTGATCCCAGGGGTGTATTTTCTATTACCCATCCACTTGTATAGGTTCATAGGTAGGTAGATGCTTGGTGGTGCCGGGTAGGAGCCAGTCGTACAAATAAGGCAACGCCCGGAATCCTAGGTGCCTCAAGTGAGCTGTGACTACTGCCACATATTTGGTGAACATGATAGGGGCTGTTGTGAGACCAAAGGGCAGAGCTCGAAACTGGTAGTGAGTGGCTCCCAGCTGAAAGCGCAGGCATCTCCTGGATTGCCTGTCCATTCTTATGTGGTAATATGCATCCTGGAGATCTATCAAGCACATGCAATCATCTTGTCCCAGAAAAGGGAG
Organism: Protopterus annectens; assembly: GCF_019279795.1. Taxonomy (NCBI): domain Eukaryota; kingdom Metazoa; phylum Chordata; order Ceratodontiformes; family Protopteridae; genus Protopterus; species Protopterus annectens. The sequence goes on along the minus strand of NC_056729.1, from coordinate 1,066,265,443 downwards.
AATTGACTGCAGTGTTACCATACAGAACTTGGACTTTTTTACAGATTTGTTTAGGTTGCAGAGATCCAGAATTGGTCTCCAGTCCCCTGTTTTATTTGGAACTAAAAGGAATCTTGAGTAAGTTCTGGATCTTATTTGGTCTGCGGGGACTGTCTGGATGACTTCTGTCTAGCAACTTTTGAATTTCTAACGCTGACAGTTTCCTTTGACTGGGTGGAACGTCTGGGATGTTTATGTTTAGGATGGGGAAGGAAAAGGGTATGGAGTAACCTCTGGATATGATGCTTTGTACCCACTTGTCTTTTGGTATTGTTAACCAGGCTTTTGGATACAAGAATAAGTGATCCCCGACTGCCTCCAGAGATGGACAGGCGGGCCTCCCTTCAGGAGCACTGACAGAGCTTACCATAGAAAGATTCTCCATTTCCCGATTCTGCGGACGCCCTCTGCCGCGTGGTCGGCATCTTTCATTACTACTCCCCCCTCTACCCCTGGGGGAAGATTAACCACGTGTGTCCTGGAAAGCTCTCTGGGATTTTCGAAACCATTTTTCCAATTCCTTTCTGACCTTTGGGATATGGTCTGGTAGGTAAGGAAAAACAGACTCCTATGGCAGAAAGTGTCTTTCCTTCTTGTTCACACCTGGTTAGTTTGTCCTTAACTTTTGGTCCAAACAGAGACGAGCCATCGAACAGGGCATTCACAAGGGAAGATTTAAAGGGCTCTGTAACGTCACACAAGCGCTTCCAGGAAAGTCTCCTTAGGGAAATTCCTGAACCCACTGCTCTACTCCCTCCATCCGTTGCATAAGAAATCAGTCAGTCACATGGAGGAGCTGACCACTGAATTTAAGGTAGAGAGCTGAGAGGAAACTTTCTCTGACACCCCTTCAGCTACTGAACCTTCGAGAGTATCCCCTAACTCCTTCAGGAGATCTCTCTAATCAGGTAAAGTGGGTCAGGTAATTCAGAGAGCTGAGAGCAAAAGTCACTGAAGAAAAAAATGCACTTTCCATATCTGTCCATTGTGCAAAAATCCTTGATCAGTGGATGGACAGAAGATTATGTCTCTGAGAGTTCCTTCTTGGTGGCTGCCGCTGCCACCACCATAGCATCTACTGGGACTAGCTTAGTTAAAAAGTTTTTGTCTGAGGGGGAGGTGATTAACTTATCTGGCCTTCGAGGAACAGGTTCCACAGATTCTGGAGACTCCCACGCCTTTTGAGAAACTAAGTCCAGACATTTGTCAAAAGGCGGAGACACCCAAGTGGAGGAAGGGTGAGATCCAAAGGCCTTCAGGGAGATGGACTCCTATGCTGAAGGGTTGGTGAACTTCCAGCCGTCTCTCTGTTTAAGTATTTCTAAGATGTCTCCAAAGAAGGCATCATCAGGAGGTGACCGTGGGGACCCCTCGGTTTCATCAAGGTCTATACCTGAAGTGATGGACTCCTCTGGGGAGTCTAAATGCTTCCTCTTACATAACCTCTTCTGAGGGACCTCTTTAGGTGGGGTACTCCGGAGAGATTTCATAAGAGTGGGGGGCACCCTTTGGGGCGTCCTGAGGCCTGGGATCTCCACTTCCCTGTGGATGCAAGGGTATAGTGGCAGACACCGGTGCCTTTGGGGGAAGAACATCCAGGGCTGACTATGGAAACAACACTTGCCTCGTCACCTCAAACGCCCCTGTCCTTGATGCAAGGAAATCCCTCGATCTGAAGAACCTGAAGGAATGCCCGTAACCAAGACGGACGGCTCCGAGGTGGAGGTAGGAGCCAAGCTCACCCAAGCCGATGCCCCGAGAGGCAAGTTCGGATTTGATAACTGTCCAATCCAACTCACCTCCCTGGACCCGATTGGAAAGTGTTGACTGCTAGACTCCTCGAGCTCTGATGGAGTTGAAGACGTCAGAGCGATGATCGGATCCAAAGATGCCATAATAGGTTTCGGTTCCGACGGTTCCACCAATATCAGCTCCGGACATTCCATCTCCGAGGCCCGAGGTTGGGTCAGAGGAAGGATCGATGTAGAAGGAGAGGATGTGGTCAGATCCGAAGCCTTTAGGGTTGGATACGATAACAGCCTGGCCAGCACCGATGTTCTTAATAATCTCTGTACTACTCGATCCATGTCAATGTTGGACAGGCTCCTGGAAGACAGAATGGAGGGGGCTGGAGACTTAGGAGATTACAGCAAAAGTGATCTGAGAGTAAGGGAGAACAGTTCCAAGACGGGACCAGCTCCGCAACTCAAACTCAACCAGTATCGAGACTGATGGTGCCGGAGTAGCAGATCTCTTGGATCAGACACCCTTAGGATCTGGAGTGGAAACTTTTGTCATTTCTTTTAGAAGGCTCCAATGGAGCACTCTAAGAGGAAGATCTCTTCCCAGACTTGTCCGATTTTGAGGAAGGAGACTGGTCAGATTTTGAAGAACTCAGACCTTCTTATATTACTTCTGAAAAGGGTTTTTTTTTTTTTTTAAGAGATCTGTTAATATTAATTTTTTTCTTCTCTTCAGAACAGCCCTGTGGTTGAAGGAGTGACAAATTGAACAAGACTCCTGGAGGTGGAGAGCTCCTAAGCATTGCACACAAATAGTGCATCCATTGTAGTTAAAAAATGAACTATTACTTGTTAAGAAGAGATGATGGCACAGCCCTCTAACTTAAATGGGCTATGCCCAGAGGAAGGACATAAGGGTGAAGCCCTCTAACTTAAATGGGCTTAGGGTAAAGCAGTTTTCTAATTTAAACTAACTTTGACAATTTTTGAGAAAACAAAGGTAAGGAGAGCCCTCTAACTAAAATGGGCTATCAAAAGAAGAGGCCGGAATAGAGGAAAAAAGGCCTAAAAGAAAACGATGGCCAACAGCAGAAAAATCAGCAGAACAAAGCAGAAATAACCACAACCAACATCACACTGTTTATTCCTAATTATCTTTACTCTAGTTAAATAATTTCCAATAATATTGGTTATTATCAACAGTACATTTAGCCAGAGCCAGTAGAATGAGCACTCAATCTTGTTTAGTGGCAAACAAGATCTGGGGAGACTTCCTAGTGCATACTGGGATATGGTTTAGCCATGAGGTAGTGGAAGACCTCGAACTTGTATACAAGGCTGAGTCAAATCCGAGGATTGGATCCAAACCCATCCTGCTAAGAATGAAGGCGAGATGGGACAACACATCCTTCATTACATTTATTAGCTCTGCTGCCTATACCCATATGGTTGCTTGGAAAATATGGCCAAGCTGATTCATCTCTCAATTGTGCTACCTCCTCTACAACATGATGTATTTCAGACTCACTATATCCCCTGTCCTTAAAAGGACCTTGTCAAATCATTCATATGACTATGTCTTCATCATTGGCATTGAGTCTAGACGCCCTAAAAGCTCGACTCTTCATCACGTTCTTAAAAATATGTGGTGGATGCATACTTTACAATATAAAAGATGACTACAATGGCAGGGCTTCCTATACAACCTAGTTGAAGTGTTACCTTCTCTATCCACCATAACTCTCACATCTAAAAAATCTATAGTTCTATCTGAGAACTTAGATGAAAACCGAAGCTAAGACGTACTCAAATTAATATACCTCTCAAAACCAAAGAAATCTTCTACACTACTACCCCAAATTAAAAAGAGGACATCTACAAATCTTCAGTAAAAAATTATTAATTTACTAAAAGGTCCCCTTATAACATGCTCAAGCTCCCACACCACCATGTCCATGTTGGCGTAGCTATTGGCACATGAAGTGCCCATAGCTACACCATTATTTTGCTAATAACAGGCATCATTAAACAGAAAAACATTATATTCTAAAATATATCCTAATAAAATCCATAATTATATTCTGTCAGCATTAATGTGTGCTCACTCAAATAACATTTAATAATGTTAAGAACAACATAGTTAGGAATCACTGTAAATAATGACGAAGTCAAGGGTTACCAATATACAAAAGTATTAGTGTTAGATAAAAACCCATTAGTGTTAGAAAATAAATCTCAAAAATGGCGAGCAACTCTCAAAATAAATGTATTAGAATTCAAAAAAGGTCTAAACATTTTTTTCAATAAACAGACACAGGTTTGGTACACCAATGGCGTCCTGACACAACAGGACATAATGGAGAATGAACCGGATCCTTGTGTAGTTTTAGAAGACCATAAATGACAGGTACTTGTGGTGTGTCAATCTTATTATTAAACAAAAGTTTCAACTTGCGTTGAACATCAAAAATCATATAATCAACACCTTTCTTAGTCACTTTACTATAAAAGACAGCATCAGCTAGCAATAACTTCATTTCAGTCTTATACCAGTGTAACACAATGACTGGTCCTCCTTTATCAGCTGGTTTAATTATGATTTTATTATTTTATAAACTACATAAGGAACTAAGTGAATTTTTCATTAAATTACAGTGTTTAAACTTCCTATCTCTCTCTCATAGCCAGAATACTTTAAACTATAAATCTCATCAATACACAATTTCTCAAAAGCTGATTCAAAACAGATATATATATATATATATATATATATATACTGGGCTTCTTAAAATTATTAAGCATACTATTATTGGACAACATAATGTCAGTTGTAGTTTTTCCAAAGTTCAGTTTGAGCATTAAATTCCTTGTGAAAAATTTTAAACTTAAAATTACCTCAGTGAAGTTAGCTCACTGAGTGGGAATGAAGGAAAGGCCCTTCCATAGCAAGCTAAGATCAGTTTCAGATAACTCAAAAGAGGATAAATTCCAAACTAAACTATTTTGTCTATTTTCCCTGTTCAAATTATCACCACCTTCTCCATGCTCCCTCCAGGTTTCTTTTCAGTCGCAAAAGGCTCTTCCATTTACGGTCTCGGTCTTTTATGGGCAAAGTAAAATTAAATTTTGATTGGACAAACACTTCTCAGCTCTCTGTAGTTCTTACATTGTCTAATTGTCTCCGCTCCATGAACCTGCACTTCCACTTTCTTTCTAGCACCCCAGCTGTCGCAAAGGTGACATTCATTGGCTCCCTAACTGAAGTAGGGGGAGGCGGTGCCATAGTTGCTGTATTACTATTGGCAGAGATAGCTGTTAATCTATCCACAGAGGTTTATTCAAATCTCTCGTAAAATTAGAGAACTCAGTCCTTGGCCACGTAAACATGTGACCCTTCTCACTCGGAATGATCCTGTAGTATCTTTTTCACTTTTAATTAACTTTCTTTCATATATCCTTACTGTATCTAGGATGCCTGAAAGAGGTTTATCAAGAAAATCAGCGTGAAACTGATGACATAACTCACGCTACACTACTGTTGTAACACAATATTGGACAAACGTTCCATTTCTTTATTTGAAAATTTTATTAAAAGCTCGAGATATTTAAAACTGAATTCAAGATTAATTTTCTGCCACTTAGTCAACAGGTCAGAATGCACGTTACCTTAAATTCGTAGCCCTCTCAGGACTACCCCACTTGGATACAAGCCTGAAAATAAAAACCTTGCAACTGGTGCCGTTTCAATTTAAATACATTTTCAAGTACATGCAGTTTTAGTTTTCAGCAACATAATATGAAGAGCAAAGGCATCACTGACACTAATTATTGAAAAATCCAAAAATGGATTGGTCATACCTTTCATAACGAGGAAAGTCTATCAAAAGTTTTTTGTCCTTCAAAACTATTTGACTTGCATGTATAATCCAGCCCAACTATATCATCTCCACTTCCACCTTCTGGCATAATACTGGGGCAATAAGTGGTAAAAACAAAGCAACTAATTATGAAAAAAGAAACCACCAAATATCACCAGTATCCCAGTCCACCAATAAGACAAAAAAAGCAAATAGTTCCCAAAAAATGTCTGAACTGAGGCATGACTGAATAATCCAGTATATAGTAGCTTTTATTACCAGCGACAACACAACACAAGCGCTTTCACAGTAACACTGCTTCATCAGATATAATAAAGGTCAACCTCATTAAAAAACACAATCAAATATGTAACCAATAGTAAGCACTGGTATTTGGTGGTTTCTTTTTTCATATCTGGAAATGATTAGCTGTACTTGCAACCTTAATTTTTGTAATCTGTGGAGAGGGAGAGAGTCTGGGGCAGTGAGGATCCAGTCGTCCAAGTATGGAAACACTCAGAATCCGCGTAGCCTCAAGTGAGCTGTTACTGCTGCCATGCATTTGGTGAACACCCTGCAGGCTGTGGTGAGACCGAAGGGCAGCACTCTGAATTGGAAATGACGGTCTCCCAGCCAGAAGCGGAGGAACTTTCTGGAGCATTTGTCCATCTTTATGTGGTAACACGCAGTCTGAAGATCTATAGAGCACATCCAATCATTCTCCTCTAGAAAGGGAAGGATAGATTGAACCGTGACCATCTGAAATTTTCTTTTCTGAACAAAATTTTTCAGAAGGCTGAGATCTAAAACTAGTCTCCAGTCCGCTGTCTTTTTTGGCACTAAAAAGAATCTTGAGCAAAATCCAGATCCTCTTTGGTCTGGGACTTCTGGATGACTATTTTCTAGCGGATGCTTGGACCATCTGACTTGGTGGAACATCTGGGACTCTCTGAGAATTAAAGGGGAATATGATAACCTTGGGTGATAATTCTCTGCACCCAAGTATCTGAAGTTATCAATAGCCAGGCTGTCTGGTGCAGTGAAAATCCTCCCCCGACTACTTCCAGAGGTAAGCAATCGGACCTCCATTGAGAAGCACTGGTGAGGTTGCCTGGCGAAGGATCTCTAGAGCCCTGATTCTGCAGACTTCCTCTGCCACGGGGAGGGCATCTTCCACTTGAACTCCACCCTCTGCCCAGAGAGAGGAGTATTTACCATGTGTGTCTTGAAAGGGCTCTTGGGAGTTTTTGAACCACATTTTTCCACTCCTCTGATTCCTAGAGTAGGACTGCTGAAAGTAGAGAAACAAATGCCCATCGCAGAAAGGGTCTTTCCATCTTTTTCAAACCTGGCTAGTGTGTCTCTGACTTTGGGGCCAAACAAGGAAGATCCATCAATAGGAGCATTGACGAATGAAGACTTGAAAGCTTCTACAAAGTCACACAAGTGCATCCAGGTGTGACGCCTTATGGCAACACCTGAACCCACTGTCTTAGTCGTTCCTTCAGCGGCATACGCTACGTGCCACATGGACGAGTTTAATATAGGCTCCAGGGTGGCAAGCTGAGAGGCAACTTTATTCTGCACTTCGTCAGACACAGCTCCAGTGATGGTATCCGATAGCTCCTTACCAGATCCCTCTGGAGTCTAGTAAACTGTGCCATGAAATTCAAGGACCTAAAAGGAAAGGTCAGTGATGCAAAGATCTGCTTCCCAAACCTGTCCATCATCCGAAACTCTCAGGAGGGTGGTCAGTGGAACTTTTCTCAGCAAGTTTCTTTTTGTTGGCCACTGCCACCACTATGGCATCTACTGCAAAACCTTTTTGTCAGACCTCCAGGGATCAGCTCTATGGACTCAGGAGCCTTCCATGCCCACTGTGCGATAAGTTTAAAAAGGTAAACAGTGGAAGGGGTCACCCAGGAAGTAAATGGGCAAGCACCAAAATCCTGTAAGAACACAGATTCCTCTGAGGATGGGTTTCTGGACTTCCAATCACCCCTCTGCTTTAAGATTTCCAGGATGTCTCCAAATGTCACATCTTCAGGGGATGATTGGGGGGAAACTTCCCCTTCATTGTAATCTGTCTCTTCCATGACAGATTCTTCTGGAGAATCTAGGTGTTTCCTTATGCAAGTCTTCTTATGGGGTGGCTCCTCAGTGGGAATCGCAAAGGAGGACTCTGAAGATCATGGGTTGCCAACTGGCTTACTGACAGAACCCACACTGTAAAAGTAGCAGAGTCTAAATCCAGCTCCAGACAAGTGGAGTACCTCAGGGTTCAGTCCTGGGACCGCTCTTGTTTGGCATCTACTTTTCTGAAGTACAGGCCAACACTAAGGGACTCTGGCTAACAAAGTTTGCAGATGACTGCAAACTGGGAGCCATTATTGAATCCCCAAATGATGTGGATATTCTACAAAAGGGCCTTACAGAAACAGATGCTTGGTGCCAGAGCCATGGGCTCAAGCTCAGTGCCAAGAAATGTATAGTTATCCCCTTTGGGAAAAAAACATGTACCCATGAATTACCACATAGGTGGCAGTACACTAAACACTGAAAGTGTGATAAGAGACTTAGGGACACAGGTGGACAGTGGTCTCACCTTCAATAACCACATCACCACAACAGTCAGGAAATCCTTGTATTTGGCACACTTCATCACGAAGGGCTTTTCATCCAGAAAAAAGGAGATCATTTTCCCATTGTACTCATCCATCATTTGACCCATTATAGAATACAACGCCCCGATTGGTATGTACCTCTCAAGACATCTGCAACAACTGGAAAGGCCGCAGAAATACCTCACTAAAAGAATCACAGGCCTAAAGCAGATGCCCTATGCTGACTGCCTAAAAAAACTCCACCTATACTCTTGTCACATATAGTCTACTCAGAGGCGATCTCTGCTTAACATACAAGGCCATGTCAAACCCAGAGCTGTTGGACATGCTACACAAAGAAATCCCAATCCCTCACAAACACACGCTCCAGGGATCTAAACCTTGTCATCACAATGAACAAAACATGCTGGAGGGATAGGCTCCTGACCCAGAGACTCCCCAGACGCTGGAACAGACTGCCCATGCATGTCAAGCAGAGCACCTCTTTGGTCCACTTCAAAAGGAACCTTGATGATTGTATGGGAGACAGGAAATTCACCCCGGGGATCACGTCAGGCACCCAGCTAGACAGGGGTCCAGGGAAGTAAATACTGTGGGAAGAAATAGCCAGGGAATTGTTATGGCTAGGCTTGTATAGGCCCTAGGGCCAATAGTCTAGTACCAACCTATGAACCTACAAAGAGCAGCAGCCTTGAACAAGGATATCTTGCCATTTCGGTGCCCGCTGTCTTGACAGAGATGGTGACAGCTGCAGTCGAGAAGGTACAATTACGTGACACTCCGAAGTAGAAGGGGCCAGCTTAGAGCCCGCCAAGGCTAAAGCTTTATCCATGATCTGGAAAGTAGGCCCACCCGAAGAGGGATGGCAGCTCAGAACTGAGAAAGAACCTTGGAACAGGGGTCACACCCCACTCCAGAGGACCGACTCCAAAACAGGAACCAGGGAGGAGTCCAAAACTGCCAGAGTTCTGAGAGTCAAGGATGGCCCTGAACATACAATCGGTGCCACACCACAGTCCTCTGCACTGTCAGCCACACTATGGCCCTGAGAGTCCATCAATTTAGAGGGAGCTGAAGACATCAGAGCCAATCCAGGTACCAGGGTATTCAAAACTGCTGGGCTCCGAACCTAAAAGGGAGGTCACAGGAGTAAGAGAGAGAATCCTGGGAGATAGACCTCAACTCCAAGAGGGTGGGAGGGAGGTCTGAGCTGGTGTGGGAAAACCCCTGGCCGCCAAAAGTTGATCCACTAATATCTCCACATCTATTTCAGAAGACTTCTGGTTGATTGACCAGACATCGCCGAGGGAGACTCAAGTCTACCCACAAACGGACTGGGGAGTTGATCCAAAAAGGGGTCTATAGAAGGGAGTACTTTGTTCTGGGAGTTACGAATAGTTTGAGCCTTGGCACCATATGCTGCAGAGCAGATGGAGAAGTCGGAACAGAGAGTGAGGTCATAGATACCAGCGCAGATGTAACTGTTGGTGCCGAGACGGTTAGGGTCGGTGTCAAGGTTGTCAAGATCGGTACAGAAACTGTCGGTACAGAGAGGGTAGTGACTAGCAGTGCCGAAGGCTGTTCCAAAAGATTTCTGACCTTACTCTTTGGTTCCGAAGAGAATGAAGGAACTGGAAACTTATGTCTTTTGGGGTCAGGTGCTGATGGTGAGCTCGGCACTGAATGAGTTCTCTTTTTCTGTTTGAATTTAGAAGACTATGTCTTAGAGTGGGCTTCTTCAAGGGAGGATTTGAATAACTCTTTTAAAATAAATTTCTGCACTCTGCCATGGTTCTAGAACTTAAACCTTGGCAGCTCTTACAATCTGTTTCTAGATGAGGCGTACCCAAGCAATATACACATAAAAGATGCTCGTCAGAGTTGGGCATCTTTCTTCCACAATCTTGGCACTGCTTAAATCCAGATGTGGCTTTTTACTTCTCTGCCACTTTAAAGAAATCACACACACACACGTGCACATACACACGTAAGGACAGGAAAGAAAGGCCTACCAACAATAGTAGGGGGAAATACCTATAAAGGTAATCGGAAAAAGAAATAACAGTGATGGTTTCAAAGAGATTACAGAGAGGTAAAAGAAGGGGGGGGGGGATTTACCAACGATGGTAATAAGGATACAATTAGGTAAAAAAGGACAGGCCTGGTTTAGATGCAAACACACTACACTAAATAATACAACAGAATGGGGAAATAAAGTATTCTATAATACAGAGTAAGTCTACAGAAAAATAGACCGAATTAAAGCACTTAGCTGGAGAGTATTGGCCGTGTCTTATCAGAGTGGCAAATGAGATCTCGGCTAATGGAGAGAGAGAGAGGCATTATGAGTAGACTTAGCTCAAGAGTATTTTGGCTGGCGTGAGCTGTCTAAAGGCCGAACCAGTTCCAAGGGGTCAGAACGGAGTCTCATTCATCAAGAATGAATGATGACTATCAGATATTATGTTTACTGTGTTGTCCTTTCATATTGAAGGAGAGAAGTTTTGAAGGTTTTGGGAGTTGGCAAACACCATGATATGAGATGATTTTTTTTTTAGCATACAGATTCTGAACCAAAAAAACACACAAGTCACTTCAGGTATGGGAAGATCTTGCTTTCCTGCAGTGTGTGACATGCTGCCTATACACACGTGTTAGATGAACACTCTTAGGGATGAGGTGAGGCTAAATGGTAACATCCAGAACTGACCCTGCTAACTTCTACCAGAAAAAAATAAACTTCTTGAGTCACTGGTTATTCTGATCTGTAAATAGAAATTCTACAGGTCTACAGAGCACATCGACTTTCCTTGTCTGTCAAAAAGAGACTAGACTTGCACTGTAACTATAAGGAATGTTTCTTTGGGAATGAATGTTCTTACACTACTTAAGTCCAACAGGCCTGAAGTTCTTAAAGTTTTGAGAACAAAATGAATCAGGAATATTTTAACTCAACTCTTTTTTTCTGGAAGCCGCCTGTTTTGGGATTTTTTCCTGGTGTGGTAGGACATCAAACAAGTTCATAGAAAACTGTGCTGGTCAAAGTCTGTAAAGGAATCTTCTAGTCTTTCTGTATACACTGGACATGATTCCCCTTATTAACCTGTCCATAGTGGCATAGGTAAGTACTAGGTAATCACTCTGCAGACCATTTCAAGCCTAGCCAAAAAGACAAAAATATTCAAAATTTCCCTCTAACCTCAAAGGGGTCTGACAAGATATACTTACAGAGAATCTGAGGCTGCCCACCCAATTATCTAGGTTTACCTTGAAGGTGGCATGAATGTTGCTCTGCTTAGCATGTAGTGGAAGTGTGTTCCGATGGTAAGGTATATGTTGGGATAAGACGATCATGCCTTGTCTTATTTATCTGCTGATGAGGGTTTAGTTCCTTTAACAGAGTATCTGATGTACCATTAGTTCTGTGACGGTACAGGAGATCAAACAGGGTTGGATCTTTAATGGCATAAAAGGCTTGATACAGATCTCCAAAGAGGAGTCTGTAAGACTGAGTACAGAGAAAGGGCTTAAAGTCTCTCCTAACAACTAAGACTTCTGAAGTCTCTAATTTTTTTGTTATGAATCTCTGAGGGCTCTCAAGTTGTCTGATATGTTTAGGTAAATATATGCCAAAAGGTGCATTATATTCAATAATGGTTTTGATAAGACACTAGTAAAGGGGAATTATGTCTTTGGATCTAGTGGAAATGCCTTTGGAAATTAGATAAAAGGCTTTCCAAAGTGCCGTAGAGACATGATGGTCAAATGTTACAGAATTAAAAAACAAGAGTACTCAGATGCCTTACAACAGTGTCGAATGGGAGGGGTACATCTCCCTACATGGTAAAGGAAACTGTTTTGTTTGCCAAAATGAACTTACGTTTAGACCGTTGTCTTTGCCCCAATTGTTAACATGGTCTAAGCAGTGTTGGAGCAATTGTCAAGTCAGCCGAAGACTGAACAACGTCCGCTTCCAATGTATGACACATGCACGATTTCAGGAATGCTGTTGTCTGGCTATGAATGGACCATGGCCACTTCAGTTTTACCAACACGTTTTATCTAATGGCCTGTGACCTTGCTGGAACCTGATCGGAGGGAAAGACTTCATCCAAGGTGCCAGATGTTGAAGATGAAGGTGTACACCTACACCATACAAACTACATCTGGTGCCAGAGTCTTGAGGTGGTGCACTGAGGCAGCTACAACTTTAAGGCAGCAAATGAGAGTTATTTTCCATATCTTCTATATGGTGTTTAAAATGTGGATTAGAATCAGTCCATGAAAAATATTTTCATGTCCTCATCCAAGTCCATAAGCCACAGATACCTACTAATGATGATTTCACATCAGCCCCAAGAGTCACAGCACTATTAAAAAGGGAGTGCATTATGAGGTTCATCATGTTAGAGTTGGTTGAGGACTAGACTGGGGGCAAGAGAGGTTCATCTTTACAAGTGCTTGAAAGTCTTATCTGCAAAGCAGTCTAAATACCTGTGACATCTTATCTTAAAAGGAAGTAATGCATCCCCCGAAACAGCAGGACTGAAGTGTTTCTCTAAATATTTAATATAAAGTCTCATCATAATCCTGTGAACACACACTATACCGCTGGCTATTCTTTTAGCATGAGTGAAGTGAACTTGTGTTTAAAATAAATGCATGTATTAACTGTAATGTACTCTATTAACTGTAACTTAATATTCAACAAAATCGGCTGGATCAGAACACTGGTCTGCTTTAAAACTTGAAATTAGTTACACATGTACATCCAAATGGCCAGTTAACACCATTTTATATAAGCCACCACAATGGCTAACCTATACCCAAACAACTAAAGGCAGCATAATGGTTCAGGATGCATTTAATACATACTGACAAGTTACAAGCTGAAACTAAAACATTTCAATCACTTATCAAAAACGTAGCTGCTACATGAAATTCTTCCTTGGACAGAAAAAAAACAAAGGGAGCACGTAGAGAATTAGCTGCATTAAAATTGCTAACATCTGACACAAACCTCAGAGGAAACTGTAACCACCTCTGCAGCAACTTCAAACGCTGACATATTCTCAAGACCACTCATTTCTTCATGACATGGTGCAGCAAAGGATTCCTGTGGGATTAAAAGAGGAAATCACTATTTTGGGTTAATAAAATGTAAAAAATAAAAACATGCTTGTTAGTACCAGAGTCAATTTAAGATCTCCAAGATTTTTATAATTGCAAATCAAGTGCAGCTTACTTTAATTACATCAGTGCATGATGAAACCCTTTGATCACTTAATCACTTTAAACAACTTTTCTGTGCACTTTAGCCACTGAAAATTAGCGCCTCTTCCAACTGGCAAAGCCTGGCATATGGCATGTACACCTTTTATGAATAATAGTTTATCTGTGCAACAGCACTAAAAATTTATCATTTAAAAGAACATTTGGCATATATTATGCTATATATTTTGTTAGCTGGTATGTTTTTGGAATGTTTAACTTGCTTTTCTGCTTAAGTATGTGACTACTTTGGAGGGTAGGGAAGACATTCAGAAAGCTGGCTCAGAATTCCAAAAACTCTGGTTGCATCCATGCATCCAGCATAACAGAACATACCAATTTACTTTCCCCTGACACATTACTGCATTTGATTACCAGGATGGGTCTGACTAGGTACATGAAACCTTTTCAGTGGAGGTCAGGGAAGAAAGCTCCATAAGCAAGCAAACAATATAAGACTGTTTCAGGAATACAGAAAATATATCAATGGAAGTTAAAAACAGTAAAAAAAAAAATATTAACATTCAAATTACAAAACGTTATTTACTACAATTATGCACAGATATTTACAGCTTGGATACAGGGCTGTTCAGAGTCTGTTTAACGGTGCAGAGATGCAGTGTTCCATGTTGCATTAATTCAGGGCCAAGAGATGAAAAGTACAGTTTTGTACCTACCATAAATGTAGATGTTCGAGGATCCACATTGCTGCAGTCCTAACACTTGGGTAGTCCGCTGTCCCAGTCGGCCCGAATACCAAAGTATATTAGTCTGACGTCAGGACGACAGGGTACAAATCCGCATGCCCGACGTCATATCCTCAGTCTTTTCTTGCCCCAGATGTCAGAAGACCCTAAAAGATAAGGCCAAAACCAAAACACCAAACACTCCTGCACCAAATATATGTACAATATATACAAAATTACAAGAATATAACCTCACCCACACAACCACCCCTAAACACAGAGGGAAGGAGGGACAGCAATGTGGTTCCTCGAACATCTACATTTATGGTAGGTACAAAACTGTACTATGTTCTTCATTCCACATTGCTGCAGTCCTAACACTTGGGTAGAATCCCAAAGCAGAGGTAAGGGAGGCTGGCAAATCATAAAGAAGCAGGAGCTGTCAACATGCCTTGCAAAATAGCTGTGGCAAAACCAGTCCTAGATTTAGAGTAGAGAGGAAGGTGGTAATGCTTGGAGAAAGTATGTACTGAACTCCAAGTAGCTGCCTCCAAAATATCCTTAGTTGCCACCCCTTAGAAATGCTGTTGAAGTGGCAGTAGCCCTAGTGGAATGAGGCCTAATCCCAGCTGGAATCTCCTTGCCATGATGGGAATAACAAACTGCAATGCAAAACCCAATCCACTTAGAAATAGTTTGTTTTGACACAGGCTTGCCCTGAGAACTCAAAGCAAAAGAAACAAACAACTGCTGAGACTGCCTAAAATCCTTAGTCCTGCTTAAATAATAACGCAACTGCCTGTGTACATCTAAAGTGTGCAAAATCTTTTCCCCCTTATTTTGGGGATCTGCATAGAAAGAAGGCAAATGAATAGTTTGGTTTAAAGCCACACTAGAAACCACCTTAGGCATAAAGGAAGGATTAGTACGTAATGATACCCTATCCTTATGGAAAATCAAAAAGGCTCAACCGCCATAAGGGCCTGCAATTCAGAAACCCTTCTTGCAGAAGTAATGGCCAACAAAAGCAGTCTTCAAGACAAGTATTTCAATTCAGCAGTAGCCGCAGGCTCAAAAGGTTGTAGAGTAAGTTTCTCCAACACAAAATTGAGATCCCAAGCAGGAGTAGGAGCTCTGGGGTCTTATATTCTTTGCCCCTCTAAGAAATTGCTTGAACAAAGGATGAGAAAACAGTGGTGGGTCACAATCGTGAAATTGCTGCAGCATGAATCTTAATGGAAGAGAAAGACAAACCTTTGTCCAATAACTCAGTAAGATATTGAAGAGCCACACTCAAATTAGGCTCAGAAATCTCCAAATTCTTTGCTGCACTCCAAAATAAAAATCTCTTCCATTTTTCTGCGTACACTTTCCTTGTACTAGGTCTTCTGGCTTCCATAATCACATTTAAAACTTGTTGAGGAAGTTGAGACCTGCTGTGTTTCAAAACAGAATATGCCAGGCTGTTAGATGAAGAGAGTGAAGCTTGACATTGAGTAGATGACCGTCCCTCTGAGACAACAGGTGCGGAATCAAAGGTAAAGGCCATGGAGGCTTCCTTACCAGACTCCTCAGTAATGGGTACCAGTGTTGCCGAGGCCAATCTGGAGCTATTAAAATCATCCTTGGCTTGTCCTGTCTGACCTTTAGGAGCACCTTTGGGAGAAGAGGCAGAGGTGGAAAGGCATACACATGAAGATTTTTCCAACTGAAAGAAAGAGCATCCACTTTCCAAGCTGTGTGATGAAACCTTTTGTGCAATACTTTGGCAGCTGGTGGTTTAGTGGAGAAGCGAACAGATCTATGTCTGGAGTTCCCCAAGACACTGTCAATTTCAATACATGAAGATCCAGTTTCCACTCGTGGGGATCCATGATTTGTCTGCTTAACACATCTGCTAAGGAGTTCTGTGCTGCAGAAACCTTGCCTGAAGAGTTAGTTGCAAGCTGAGCGCAGTCTCCCATAAAATCATTGCTTGCCTGCATAACGGTAAGAATGTGTTCCCTTGTTTGTTGATGTACCACATGACAGTTGTGTTGTCTGTTAGAATCAACACCTGCCCTGGAAGAAGTAACTCCTTGAAAGCCATTAATGCAAACTGGACTGCTAACATCTCCTTCATGTTGATATGTAGATGCTGTAGTCTGGCAGGCCACTTGTCTTGTATCCACTTTCCATTCAGATGAGCTCCCCAAGCTATGTCTGAGGCATCTGTCGTTAGAATCTGACTCGCCTCTGGCCGGGTGACAGAGAGTCCCTTGTTTAGGTGACATTCCTGAGCCCACCACAAAAATTCCTTTTGAATGCAAGGTATTATTTGAATGACAGTGTCCAAATCCTGGCAGTGCTGTGTCCATACATTTTGAGATACCATTGCAACTTCCTCATATGCAGTTTGGCATTGGGAAGCACCAGAATACAAGATGCCATGAACCCTAAGGCTTGAAGGACTGTCCTTGCAGTCAGCCCGGACTGAAGAGATAGTTGATGGAAGTAAAGGGAAAGATTCTTTTGTTTGTCCGGGGTTAAAAGGCCATCTGGGTTGCTGTATTCAGTCTCACACCCAGAAAGCACATGTCTTGAGAGGGTACTAGACTGGACTTTATTTCGTTCACAGAATACCCTAGGCATCTTAGCACTGCTATCACATATTCCAAATGCTGTAAAAGGTCTTCCTTTTCTTGAGCCAGAATCAGGCAGTCGTCCAAGTAAGGATAGATTTGTATTCCTTTTAGCCTGAAGTAAGCTATCACTGGAGCCAGAACCTTTGTGAATACTCTGGGCGAGTAGATAAGCCAAAGGGCAATGCAGAGAACTGATAATGGGAATTCCAGCTCAGATACTTCCTGCAACTTAGCCTGATAGGTACATGAAGGTAAGCCTCCTTGAGATCTAAAGTTACCATCCAGTGATCTTTGCCCAGCAGAGGTAAAAGCTGTTGTAACGTCAACATTTTGAACTTGGGAATGTCCAGATAAGTGTTGAGGAGAGATAAATCCAAAATTGGTCTCCACGTGTTCCCCTTCTTTGGTACTAGGAACAGGCGAGAATAAAATCCTAGGCCCCTTTCTGGCACCGGAACGCTGAATGGCCCCTATTTGGAGTAACAGAGAAATTTGCTTGTGAGCCTCTTTTCTTTGTAGAGGAGGAATGTCTGGCATGCCTTTGAAAGGAGGCAAGGTATGGAAATAAAACCTGTAACCGTGGTGAATGATATCCAATACCCAACTGTCTTGGGTAATTAAATTCCAATTTTCTTTGAAAAGAGCCAGCCTTCCTCCCAAAGGTGCTGCCAGACGAAAGTACTGGCAGCTGAAAAGGCAGGTCATTGGGTCTGTTTACGAAAGGACTGACCCCTGCCCTCACCAGAAGACTGAGCAGGTGAACTCCCTGTTCTAGGCCTAAAAGAACCTTGAGCTCTGCCCCTACCACGTCTAGACCTACCCCTAGACTGGGAATCATAAGCAGGATATGTCCATCCCTTAGTAGGCCAATTTCTACTAAACTTCGGAGGCTGAACCTGCAAAAAATCTTTAACAGTCTGCATAGACTTAGCCTTGTCCTCCATTTTCTTTAAAACTGCTTCCACAGGCGAACCAAACAACACGTCAGACTGTAACGGAGCATCCAAAATCCTTGTCTTAACATGCTCAGCTAAATTCTGATCCCTCAGCCAGGCGTGCCTACGAAGAACAGAACCAGTGGCAGCCACCCTCGAAGAGGCCTGCACAGCATCAAAACCACATTGCAAGGAATGCTTACCCACCTGTTCAGACACATGAACCAAATCCTGCAACTCTTTACACTCAATACCTTCCGCCAGAGCATCCACCTTAGACTTCAATTGTGAAAGGAGATAATTTTGATATTTTAACATGTGAAACTGGCAATTCAACACCCTCATGGCTAAAGTGGAAGAAGTATACACTTTCTTTCCCCATCTATCCAAAGCCCTGGCCTCTTTATCAGGAGGAACAGGATTTTTAACAACAGAAGCCTTAACACCTTTAGGCCCCTGAGAAACAGTTTCCGGGTCTGCCCTAGGACTCTTAAAAAGATACTTATGAGCTTCAGGCACCCTATAATACCTATCGGGTTTAACTGGGGCAGGAGGCAAAGAATCAGGGTTCAGGGAAGCCTCTGCAAAAACATCTTCCACCACATCCAGAACAGGAGGAATAGCTAAAGGCCTATGCTGGGGTAAAACAAAAATTCCCTAAGCCTCTTCCTGGAATCAGAGAAATCTTGACCTTCCCATTTAAAATGCTCCCTCATGGAATGAAGAGTCTCTGAAAAGAAAAATCCTCAGGAGGAGAAGCCGAAGAGTAGAATCATCCACATCAGAATCAGAATAAGGAGGATACTCCTGCAAGTCTTCAAGACTCAGAAGCCTCGAACACTGCTCAAAACTCTCAAGCTCAGGTTCCACCCTAGGCCTCTTATCAGGAGGGGGCATAGAACCTCTAATCATAGTAATCAAATCTTCTGCCATTTTAAGCATATGTTTCTTAGGCTAAGATCCTGCAGAACTAGGAGAGACCCCACTGAAGTTAAACCTGGCCTGCCTCTCAAAGAAGCCTTGGAAACAGAAGGAGGGCCTAACCACCTTAGGAAGAGAGGGGAGAACAGCCACCTGAGAAGCCCCTTCTGCCTGGCCTACCTCCTGAGAGGACACATCCTGTAACAGTAAAGTCTCTCCCTGAGACTCCAAAGAAACTTCTGGCAGAACCTCCGGCTCCACTGGGCCTTCTAAAGAACCGACGTCCGGGACTGACGGTTCTTCCAACCTAGGCTTTGCTGCTTTGTCCTCTTTTGCATTTTATAATTACAACGCTTCCCAAAACTAACCTGGCACAGTCTAACCTTCTCTTTATAGTGCGTTTGTTAAATCTAGCACAAGAGCGACATCCAACAACATCGTGCTCAGGCCCTAAACAAGGTATACACAAGGTATGGTAATCCCTATGAGGTATCTGTTTCCCACAAGAAATACAGTTATTCACTTTTTCTGACATCCGGTTAAATACTGAGGCAAGAAAAACCAAAATATTGCCAACTTTGATTCGGTCTGAAACTCCGACTTCAGAAAATTTCAGAACGCCAACCTGCACTAAACTGCTTCTGCATCGGACCATGCGGCAAAAGACTGAGGATATGTATACTTTGGTATTCGGGCCGACTGGGACAGCGGACTACCCAAGTGTTAGGACTGCAGCAATGTGGAATGAAGAACATCTTATTGAACTACAGACTAGATTGAACAGGTTTTGAGCACAATGTGGTCAGAAAGAAAAGTGGTGGTGGTGGGAAAGGAAGAAAATAGCAGTCCCATTATAAAGTAGAGATGAATTTAGTGTAGTAGCAGTAGCATGCCAAGCAGATGGTACACTTAATACAAGTTCATAGGTAAATAGTAAGCTAATTGCCATTGTGGGCCATTTAAGCCTAGCCAATTTCCCTTTTGAAGGTGAGACTCAAAACCCTGCACCTTGTGTGTGTGTGAGGTAAACACTTTAACCGTTAACCAACCAACCCTCAACCCTGTAGAACATGAACACAGCTATAAGTGCATGAAGTGTTAACTGAATTGCGAGTTTACATTGAAGCTTGAAGGGCAAGTAATTCCATAGTCTACAGACATATCAGGATTAGCGAGTCACCAGCACAGTTATTACAATTAGTTGTTAAGAGGATCAGCATATTTGTAGAGCGGAGTGAGCTACTAAGAGTAGAGTTGGAGAATGCTTACGACTGGGCATTCAGGTTTACTAAATTAATTTATGGGAGGTGATTAATTATGAGAAGGATAAGAAGTGTGGCAGCTGCAGCCAGGAAGGTTGTTTGATGGCTAGGCAATGATGGGCTTTTTAAATTTTGCAACGTTATCGACTGGGGTGCCTTCTGTGCGGAGTCTGCATGTCCTCCCTGTGGTCGCGTGGGTTTCCTCCGGGTGCTCTGGTTTCCTCCCACATCCCAAAGACATGCTGTAAAACTCCACTGCCAATCATGAGCGGACAGGTGATCTGCTGTGGCAACCCCTAACTGGGAAAATACCGAAAGAAGAAGAAGACTGCAGCAATGCTCAAATAAGGTCTTGAGTTTCGTACAGGTTAATCAGTGTTGTAGCAGCACAGTGAAGTACTGGCAGTGGGAAGGTTCATGACCTCAGTTTTTTTTTTAACAGTATTAGTTAGATAAGGTGCAATCCTATATAAGATACGAGTTTTTGATTTTTCCCCACAACCTTCTTGTATATGGCTGTCAAATTTCAGATTTTCATAAACAGTAATTCATAGGAGCTTTATATGGAATACTAGCTTGATTTTGGTAAAGACTGAAGTTATGGTGAAGGAGGATTTCTTGTTAGAGTGTTGTTGTGGGGTAAAATAATTATTTTTCATTTTTTTTAGGGTTTAGGAACAGCTGAAAGTTCTACAGCCACATTACAAAAGATGTAAGAGATTCTTGGATTAACTTTTTTTGTCTATCACTTCAGATGACTGTAGAATCAACATATTATGTTATGGCAACACATTTCCTAGGCATGTACAGATTTGTTTAAGAATATGTCGAAAAGTAGAGGACCAAGAACTGATCCTTGAGGATTGCCTATTGGGACAGGAAAGAGGAAAAGGAGTATTTTGCCATTGTACAGCCAGCCTGTGGTGTATCAGAAAAGTAGCGTTCAAACCACATGAGCGATTATATTTTTACTCAGGAGGACAGTCTTTGTTATTAGTATTGTGTTGGAGAATACATCAAATGCTCTTGGAATGTTGAGGAATGTGGCGCATACTAAGTTGCACATTTCTATTGTGGTTTCTAGTAGAGATGAAACTGAGGCAGTGGTGGTACTGTGATGCTAATGAAAACTGTTACATGGGGATAAAAGGCTGCTGTCAGTAATGCATTTCATAAGCTGTAATCAACTGCATCTTTCTAGCATGACATTGGTGACAGTATAGTAACAGGTGTATGGTTTGGTATACTTTAGCCAAGCGTGAACCTGTCTCAAATTGGTGCTACATAATTTTCTTTTATGAAGTGGTTTATGAGGACAGATACTGGGTATGCTACAGAATTAGCTGCCAGTTTTATATACTCTGCAGGAAGGTTATTATGGGCTAGATTAGCATAGTTTAGATGGAGAAGCAGCTTTCAGATGGTAGAGGTGGGAACAGGATTAAAGTTAAAGTTTGTAGTGACTTCCAAGATGGTTGCACATTTAGTAAGAGCTTAGGTTCAGCTCTCCCAGTGTGAAAACAGAGACTCAGAAGAGAAAGCCAGTGGACCCTAAACTTCTGGGTAAATTTCAGTAACTGGCTAGTAAGTGCACTACCCGGATACCAGGAAAAAAGAAATAAAGAGGACCTGATGGAAAATCAGCTATAAAAGCTGATGAAAAACACTGACTGGGAAAAGTACTGCAGTTGCAAAAAGCAGTGCAAGCTCCAAATATTATTTCCAGTAACCGAGAGGAAAGTGTAAGGCAGCTGCACACAGACATGATTAAAATAAACAAAACACTGATGGAGTACGCCAACTCAAATAAAAAGGCTTGAAAAAAATGGAAGAAGCTTTAAACAGATATTTAGATAAGGTGATAACTGCAAAACTTAAGAGACTGGAATGAAAAGGCTGGCTGAGTACGACACTATACAAGAAGATATGTTTAAAAAAATAACAGAATTAGAGGACAGAGATTTGTTTGCTGTACCAGGGAAGCTGGAAGGACAGACTATTAATTTCATCAAAGCACAAATAAGCAACTGGACTGGTATTCTACAACAGTATATGCATGCAACACAAAAGCTAGAACCAGACATTTAACAAAACAGCTGTTATACATAAAGGGGGGGAATAATAACGCCTTAATACAATGATGCTTTCTGCAATGTCTTTAAACATCAGTGGTTGCACAGATAAATAAAAAGCGAGAGTAGTGAACTATATTAAAAAAATGCAGAGTGCAAATAGCTATACTACACGAGTCACACTTAGAAGGAACTGAACATGTGAATTTGATTTGACCACCACAACACTAATCACGAGACACATAACTCTCCTAAACAGTGTGCCACTCAACCAAAGCCCCTAAGGCAAAACAGCATCCCCAACACGCTAGTCATGAATGACCGGAGATGTACCTCCCTGGACTACATAAAGAGAGACATGGGGGAGCTCTCAGATTATGTAGCTCAAACGGGTATGACCCTAGCCCTGAGCAGCATCCTACCATCACCCAGAATGATACCACAGTACAAGCAGAAAATGACTGATTTCAACAATTGGCTAAGTTTCTGGTGTCATTCTAAGGGGATCCAGTATCTGTATGCCTGGGATGACATGACTGACAGACCTCAATGCTTTGCCAGAGATGGCCTGCATCGGTCACCCCAGGGCTTCTGGATACTGGCCAAGGCTCTTGCAACCCCTATAGTGCCTTTTTTAGGTGGTGTTCCAAAGGACAAATTACCACCTTAACAGCTAGAAACAAATGCAATCTGAGGGTCATGCTGCTCAATGCTAGAAGTCTAAATCTCACAATACACTCGCTCGAAGCACTCCTTAAAATGGAGACCATCAACATTTGTGCTGTAAGAGACCTGGTTTAAACCAGCAGAAAGCACCCCCTGCACTACCAGGCTGCAACTCATTCCACACCTTTTGGCCACAGAACTTGGACCGAAGCTCCAAAGGCGGTGGCATTTCCATATTCATAAAGGATGCACACATCTCCAGATTGGTAGCCCAACATAATGCATCAGAGATGCTTCAGATGCAGCTAACATTGGGTAAGACAGTGATTCAGGTCGTAGCCTGCTATAGGTCCCCAACCATGTCCCAAAACTCATACTCCACTTTCCTAAGCACCCTGGAGAATATTAGGGTCAAACCTAACACTCTCATACTGGGCGACTTCAACTACCCCTCCATTAACTGGGAAAACTACTCCATTAACTGGGAAAACTACTCATGTACCAATACACTTGCCCAACGTTTCCTGGAATTCATTAATTCCAATGCCCTGGACCAGTTCATTCTTATACCCACTAGAGGTAGTAACATCCTTGACCTAGTCATTACTAACATGGGTGACAACTACACCAATAGTCAACTCCTCCCTGGTTAGAGATGACCACAAACTAATTACCCACCCCTCAAAGGTAACCACCATGAGAAAACGTCTCCAAAGCTAACTTTGGGCTCCTAAAAACAGAGGTGGCTAACTTCACGGCACCCATTCAAATGGAGAATAGTTGCATGACCGCGGAATCATACACCAATGCACTGTATGAACACGTACACAAATGCATGGATCTTGCCATACCCAACAGAGCCAAGACGCTCTCCTCCAAAAAACGAAGCCAATCTGGTGGTCCTCTGCCATAAACAAGCTCTACAACAAGAGGAGGAAACTGACGCAGAATAAGGTGAATTCCCAAGACTGGAAAAACTCCCTTATCAGCTTCAACAAAAAGTTGAGATCTCTTATCAAATCCTCTAAAGCTAGCTATGAAAACAGGATTGCAGCAGATAGTAAAGACAACCACAAGGCCTTGTATAGTTATGTGAAGAATCTCTATGGCAATAACCAGATTTACTCTGAGCTACTGCACAATGGTACCTCCTATACCGAGCCAACAGATATTGCCAAAAAGTGTGTATGGAAATTATATGTTCGTGCTTCGCTGCTAATATATATTTCGTGTTATTATTTTGTCATCACAGTATCGTGATTGCAGTTGCCTTGGAATTATTTCTAAGTCATATTGTAGCGTTTAACATTAGATATTGCCAATATACTGGCTGACAGATTCAGTGCCAACTTTACACCCCCCCCCCCCCCCAGGACCAGTCACAATACCATCCACTTGCCAGGCACCCAGTATTATTGCTGCATAGGTTAAAACAGCACTGTCCAAGGCCAAGAATACAGCTTATATGGGACCTGACAATATCCCTGACTGTGTTCTACATGAACTGGTACCTCATCTGTGTGCCTGTTCAATCACAGCCTCACCTCAGGCTTTGTCCCGACCGAATGGCTCAATGCTATAGTTATCCCTCTCCGCAAAGGAGGAGCGATTACAGACCCTGGGAACTATCGCCCCATTAGCCTGACGAGTGTGATATGCAAAGCTATGGAACGCATCATCATGGACCTAATAAATAAGGATATAAGGACTCTCCAAACTCTGGATCCCCACACAGTTTGGTTTTGCGAAGGGTAGATCATACCTGCTCAATCTGGTCGACTTCTTTGAGTCAGTCACCAGAGCTGTGGATGAAGGCAAGGTGGTTCATATAGCCTACCTTGATCTGGCCAAGGCCTTTGATACCATTCCCCACTCAAGAATCATAGAAAAACTCATAAGCTAGGCATCAACCCATATATCACTAGGTGGTCTGCAAACTGGCTCACAGATGGAACCTACAGTGTGAGAGTAGCGGACTCAAGTCAGACTGTCGACCAGTCACGAGTGGAGTCCCACAGGGTTCGGTCCTGGGTCCTCTCCTGTTTGGTATCTAATTCTCTGAAGTCTGACCAACATGAAGGGACTCTGGCTGACAAAGTTCACAGATGATTGCAAGTTGGGAGCTATTATTAACTCCCCAAGTGATGTCGACATCCTACAGAAAGGCCTCACTGAGACCAACGACTGGTGTTAGAACCATGGCCTTAAGCTCAATGCCAAAACATGTATCATCCCCTTTGGGGAAAAACCTGGTTCCCATGAATTACCACATCGATGGTAGTCCACTGAACACAGAAGGCGTTATATGAGATCTGGGAACACAGGTTGACAGCAACCTTTCTTTTGACCACCACATTGCCACTGTGGACAGAAAGTCCTTCTATGTGGCACATCTCATTACTAAGGGTTTTGCATCCAGGAAGAAAGAAGTCATTGTGTCCCTATACTCTTCCCTCATTAGGCTAATCATACAGTACAATGCCCCATTAGGCATGTACCTCACTAGACACCTACAACTGGAGAGGCCACAGAAGTACCTCACAAAGAGGATCCTAGGCCTTAAACACTTGTCCTATATGGACAAACTCAAAAAAACTTCAACTATTCTCTGTCTCATATCACCTACTTAGAGGCGATCTTTGCTTCACTTACAAAGCCAAGTCTGACCCAGCTCTGTTAGAAATGCTACATCTAAAGAAATCCCAATCCCTCCGCACCACATGCTCCAGAGACCTCTACCTTGTTACCACAATCACCAGAACATGTTGGAGGGATAGGTTCACAACCCAGAGGACGCCCATGCTATGGAACAGACTTCCCATACATGTCAAACAGAGCACCTCACTGGCCCTCTTCAAGAGAAATCTTGATGAGTGGACGGGAAATAGAAAATTCTCCCTGGGGATCACTCCAGTGGCTCTACTCGACAGAGGCACTGGGAACTAAGGTTCGGTGGCACGATGCCAGGGTAATCCTATGGGCTAGGTTTAAAAAGGCTCCATGGTCATTAGCCTAGTACACACCTATGCACCTATGATAAAGAAAGGCTTTCAGGATGTTTATTCAGTGGAATACCTGGTAGCAAAGAAAAAGAGTTATAAGTTAATATAAGCTCCAATAGTGATAGAAGAGGATAAAAAAGATAATAGGTTCATAGGTGTTTACTAGGCTAATGGCCACAATGGCCTTTTTAAGCCTACCCATGCACCCCAAATGTCTGACATGTTCTGATACCCTTTATAAGCGTAAGCATGGGCCTGGGAGATGAACCATTTACAGGTTACCTGTGTCAATTAGAGACATAGGTGCCAGTTTGGTTTCCCATCCAATTGTCCAAGTTGCACATGAATTGGGTTAGGGAGGAACTCTGCTCCACACAGATGGGGAGCCTGTTCCATAGACAGGGTAGTCTCTGGGATACATACCTCTTGTTCCAGCAGGTCCTATTTATATCACAGGAAAGGTTTTAAGTCTTTAGAAGGGGTAATTCTGGTGCTGTTTTTGTGGATATGCAGGTCATCCATCAGAGTGGGGCATGACAATGACCTTTATGCCAGGCATAGATCTCCCCTCAAAAGCCTGTAGAAGGCAGAATACAGGGATAGGGTCATGAGGCAGTCTGCATAGGACATTTTACTTACAAAGAAAAAAAGCAACCACCACAAGTTCCACTGAAGAATTTAATAAAAAGCTTTCTTCTCTCTCTGACGTCTCGGCCAAAAGCCTTCAAGGAGTATATCATTTTACTTTCACCCTGTAATCTTTTAGTGAGGAACCTCTGTGGACATTCCAACTGTTGGATATGCCTGCTTAGGTACACACCAAAAGAGGCATCACACTCAATGATAGGTCTGATGAATGCCAAATACAGTGGAACAATTACTTTCTTGGACTTAGATGCCATGTTTAAAAGTTGCACAACACAGAATAATTTTATCACTGTAGACACGTGATGGTCAAAGGCTAGATTACGATCTATGTGTGTCCCTAAGTCCCTGACTACTGGGTCGGCTCTAAGGGGTGTGCTGTCAATATGATAGTTATCAGGGATGGATGACTTCCTAAAGGATACCATTATGCATTTCTTGGCATTTAGTTTTAGTCCATGGCTCTAGCACCATTTGTCTGTCTGTGTCAGCCCCTCCTGGAGAACGTGTGTGTCAGTGTGAGAATCAATGACAGCCCCTAATTTGCAATCATCTGCAAATTTAGTCAGCCAGAGACCACTGACATTGGCCTTAACTTCTGAGAAGTAAATACCAAAAAGGAGTGGTCCAAGTACTGATCGCCGAGGGACTCCGCTTGTGACTGGCCTCTTTGTAGAGGTGGAGTCCCCTATTCTAACTTCCTGGGTCCTGTCTGATAGCTAGCTGGCTAGCCACAGGATGACATACAGGTTAGTACCTAACCTCTTGAGTTTGTCAACAATGCCTGAGTGGGGTTTAGTGTCAAATGCCTTGGCCAGGTCAAGGTAGGCAGTGTGAATGATTTTGGCCTCATCCATTGCTTTGATCTTCTCAAAGAATTACCTGATTGATTAATTAACTGGAACAAATTGGTTCTATTCATTCCTATTTAAACATTTGATGCATTTTAAAGTTTTAGTCTGATGAAGCGACAGTGTATGTCTGCGAAAGCGCTTACTTTTTCTTTTTTTATTAAAGCCAAGTCCTGTGTACATTGGGAGTATTTTGTTTGTTTTTTCATTTTTTTTTCCTCTGCTCCCAATCTTACCCTCGAGTTATTTTTACCTGTTACCTTTTTGTAGTTCTATTTAACAAGAGGGACAGATGACTGAAACAATGGACTTTGCTGTGAACCTGCCTTCTGAAGAAACTGGTAATGAACGTTTACTTCAGGTACTTGATTTAGGTGAAAATCTTTTGTTGGATCTACAGTGTATTTCTGGGATTCAAACTAATCGAGAGTTTAATAAGAACCAACCTGAATTTATGAAATGTTTTAGAGACCTGGAGAATAAAATGTATAAATATAAAAGGCTGCAGTGGCAGCGCCTACATCTCCAAGCCTCCTTACAACATAAGGTTATTCCAAGAGGACTGCGCATCTTAAATATGTCAAGCTATGGGAACCAATATCCTGAACTGTTATGTAGATGGCAGGAACTCAACTTACAGTTCAGTGCTGGTTATATGAACCTGTTAATTGATTTCTTTACCCCCATAGAACGTGATTTAAAGAATGAAATCATATGTATTGAAAAGGATATCTCTAACCGTTTTTCACCTGATTTAACAGGTGATAAGTTAGAGCACTTGCAAGAGAGTATCCTTTCCTATGACAAAAGGCTCCAAACTACTAAAATAAAAAAACTGCAGAGAGATCTACAAGATTTCCGCAAGCAACATGTTTTTTCCTGGCCGAGAGAACAACCAGGAAGCAACGTTAGAGAAACAGCTGATCATATACGTCATCCTTCAAATAGTGGGTCTACACCAAGAGATGTAGTGAAGACTACGTACTCGTCAATGGCTGTTAACCATACAGCCAATGAATTACCGGCACTGAACAGTGCTGAACAAAATACATCTTCACAAAGGGATACGACTGATACAACGTGCCTGCCATTAACCGTTAACCCTGTCCAGTCCACCGAATTACCAGCACTGAACAGTGCGGAACATTCTATATCCTTAGAACTAGCTCCTAGTACTTCTTGCACCGATTAAACGTCGATACCTGCTCAGAACAATAATACATCAGTTCTCTCTTCTAAAGAACCTTTTTTAGAGAGAACAGAAAGAGCAGGTTTTATGCTCATGAATCCACTGCCCTTCAAGAACAGGCCAAGGAGTGTTACAAGAAAGGGCAGACCCAAGAGAATGAAGAGCATGGAAAGGAACACACCCACCACGAAGAGATGCTGTTTTTGAATGAAGGTTTGGTTTTTAATCTTCTTTTGTTTTAACAAATGAACAAATTCGGCTCTTAAATAAAGGCTTGTCCTTTATTCCAGCCAGGAGGGCGGAACATGCTGAATTACAAAAAGACTTGCGTTTGTTGGGAAGAAATTTGTCCTTAAAATGTATTTTTAATAATGATAACCATACTGACAATGTTTCTTTGTTTAAAAGACCTAGCACATTTATGCCCATTATTGATCCAACAGTACAAACATTTATTGATGTATGTGAAAATGAATTTAGGTCTTTGTTTGACAAGGCCACTAGACTTGGTTTTTGTAACATTTCTCAAAGTGATTATAATGCTTTAAATGCACTAAACGAACTACATTCCATTGATATTAAACGTGGACAAAGGCAATGGTATTGTTATTTTGGATAGAGAGGTTTATATCAATCAAATGAAGCTATTGTTGCAAGACACTAGCACTTATAGTTGCATATCCAAACATATTGTTAATGGGATTATGGAAAAAGTTTCTTTTCTTGTATTTGACCTTTTAATGACAGGTTTAGCAGATGAGAGCTTATTTAAATATTTCAATACACCATACCCTGTCATTCCTAAAATATATGGACTACCTAAAACACACAAGACTAGGGTTCCCCCACCTATAAGACCCATTGTCTCTGGTGGTGGTTGGTGTACTGAAGCTTTATTGATTTATGTTGAAAACAGGCTACATCCTTTTCTAGAAGAATGTCATACTATTTTAAGAGACACAAAGTTTTTTAAAACGACTTTATAACAGGATTCAGACAATGGATAGTGACTATATTTTTGTGACTTTAGATAGAGTCACTTTTTATGTCTATTCCTAATGACTGAGGCATTGAGATGGTTAGAGATTTTCTTAATGGGCAAAGATGCCTTACAAATGATGATGTAAAACTTATATGTAGTTTATTGGAAGTCATTATTGAAAATAATGCATTTCTTTTTGAAGGAGACTATTTTCTACAAAAGGTTGGCATGGCTATGGGCACAGCTTGTGCCAACAGTTACGCCAACTTAACTTTGACCCAATGGGAACAGACAACCATCTTAGCTCCAAGTAATTGTCTAAGTGACCATATTGCATGGTATGTCCATTTTGTGGACGATGTCTTTATGCTTTGGAAAGGAAATAATATGGAACTCGAGGAACTGATTACCTATATGAACAGGAGTACTAATTTTCTAAAATTTAGTTATAAATGTCCTACAACTGAAATAGATTTTTTTAGATGTGCTCCTTATTAAATCCGATTTGAATCATGTCCATAGCAGTATTTACAAAAAACCAACAAGAAAGAATGCATTACTACACAGAAATAGTATGCCTCCTAGGCATATAGCACGTAATGTGCTTAAAGGACAAGTCTATAGGACACTTAGACTGCACAATTATGACTCAGAGGCACACAATGCCCTGGTTAAGCTTAAACAGGATTTTTTTGCAGAGGGGTTACTCTGAAAAAGAAATAAACACCACTATGACTGAAGCATGGAGACTTAGGGACAATAGATGTAAACCATATTATAAATATACGGCTGTAAATGAATGTGAAATTCAAGGGGTAGATGCACATTTGAATAATTACCCTACGGTTATTTTGAAGTTCTCCAGTGACATCAATGAATATTGTGATGTCATCAAAAGAAATTGGCATATTCTACATACCAACCCTGAGCTGAGAAATAAAATTGATAAAGTACCTTCATTCTCTTTTAGAAATAATATGTCCCTTAAACAGCATCTATGTAATAAAGACAGTAACCATACTAGGAGAATATATGAATCTACTCGAATAGGAACTTTCCCTTGCAGAAGCTGTTCTGCCTGCCAATATATTTATTCCAGCTATGTATATATACATCCCACTAGAAAATTCACTATAAATGCTAAACACTATGCAGATTGTCGTACGTCAAATATAGTTTACTTTGCCTTTTGTCAGCAATGCCATGTTTTTTATGTAGGTAAAATGAATAGACTATTAAAAGACAGAATATTCGAACATAATAGAGACATTCGCAATCAAAAGTTGAGTAATGCCTTAGCAAACCATGTTATGGCCACACATTTTTAAATTTTTTGTTATTCAATCATTGAATGCTACCCCACGAGGGGGCGACATAGAAACAAAAGTTGAAGCATTGGAACAGAAATGGATTTTATTGTTGGATGCTGAAAAATTTCCAGGACTAAATGG
This sequence comes from Protopterus annectens, assembly GCF_019279795.1. Lineage (NCBI taxonomy): Eukaryota > Metazoa > Chordata > Ceratodontiformes > Protopteridae > Protopterus > Protopterus annectens. The sequence goes on along the minus strand of NC_056729.1, from coordinate 1,066,234,624 downwards.
TGCTTTTTCTGTGAAACCCTTTTTGAAACTCAAAAGGCTTAAACATTAGTTTTAGACAGAAGCATCTATTTTATTTATTTTACATTTGTTGACTGGGCTAGTCTAGCTGGATACATGTCCATTTTCAGTAGAGGCCCAGTGAGATAAGCTCCAAACATAAAAAAATTACAAAATAGAAATTACAAAATAAAATTACAAAAATAGAAATTACAAAATAAAAATGCACTACTTACACTAATAGCTTTACATATATATGTGTTTTTTATATATATTTTTGCAAGCTGCATATATATTTTTGTAAGTTGCATATATTCTAAAATTAAGTGTGTGCATTTTACTTGAATTACATCTACCAATTGTATTACCTGATTGATTAATTAATTGGAACAAATTGGTTCTATTCATTCCTATTTAAACATTTGATGCATTTTAAAGTTTTAGTCTGATGAAGCGATAGTGTATGTCTGCGAAAGCGCTTACTTTTTCTTTTTTAAAGCTAAGTCCTGTGTACATTGGGAGTATTTTGTTTGTTTTTTCGTCTTGTCCACCAGGTTGAGTAGGCACGATCTGCCACTGACGAAACCAAACTGGGTTGGGTCCTGTGTCTGGAGGTGTACTACATCTGAGTTGATCATCTCCATGATAATTCTTTCCATGGCTTTACATACAAGTGAGACTTATGGGTCTGTAGTTTCCATGGTTTGTAGATGGCTCACTTTTGTGCAAAGGGATGGCTGTTGCCTTTCCTTCATTCTTGAGGCACGAATCATGTTTGGAGGCTAATCCTGTTTGGAGGCTACAGTTAAATAGTAATTCCAGAAGCCCCGATAGGTCATGTTTCATGCTATTTAGAAGGCATCCTGGTCTGGGCTCACTGATGCAGTGTTCCTGGGTCTTGGAGAGAGCATTAAGGACCTGTTCCCTAGTGATAGTAGGGGTGAGTTATGTTTGATATTTCCTGAGGAAAGGTTGAGGGGGAGAGAGGGGTAAAGTTGGAGCTGAATTATCAGCCAGGAGTTTTGCTGTATCTTCTGGTTCAGTATAGGTGACTCCATTTACAATCAGCTCTGCACACAATTGTGCATTGCCTTTGGGATTGCAGACATAGCTAAAGAATACTTTGTGGTTGTTCTTGGCCTGGGGGGCCAAACTTACCTCAAATTTGGCTTTGGTAGACTATTTGTTTTTTGAGTTGTTAGTTTAGTTTGACTGCAGTGCTTTTATCCTGCTGGGTGCTGCACCTCCTAATGTTTGCCATGATTTTCTTTCTCCTGTTATTCAACCTATTGATTTTGTGATTCCACAAGGGTGGCTTTTTTTTTGGGTTAGGTTTGTACTTCTTCCTGGTGGGTACAACTCCCTCTATGCAGCTATTAACATGTTTGTACATGAGTTCTGTGAACAGTTCTGCATAGGCAGCAGTGATTTTAGGGTTTATGGGGGCTTGAAGTTTTGCCAAGTTTAAACTTAATAGCAGGAGGTTAGCCTTAGAATAGTTCCTGAATATTCCAGGTTTAGCTGGGGTTCCAAGTTTTATTTTTACTTCAAATGAGACTATTTTGTGGTCTGTCCTTACCAAGGAAGGCATTAAAGTAGTGGGTGTGCAGCAGTCTCCCATATTAGTGAGGACCAGATCCAGTGTGACTGCACCTCTGGTTGGTGTATTGACGATCTGATCCAGGGAGTTTATGTTTACAAAATAATGGAATCAATGTGCATGCACGTTTGGTAGTACCAAGGGGCTATTAGCAAGCAAGCAGGATTACAATGGCATATATTTATATTTCACCGAAAACTGCTACAACAGAGCTTAGGAAAATTCTGGGAGAAATAATCAGCTTTCAGCAAGGAATATTACTTCTAGGTGGGGATTGCAAATTGATTTGCAACAGTGACAATGTGTCTGGAGGGCTCAGAAGGGAAAATATAACAAAGTGGGGTAGATTTTTGAAGACATTTATCAAAATATTTGGCATGGAGGACGTGAATTCAGTACTAGGAGCTCAGAGTGAATTTACATATCCATTCCTCAAGATACAAAAAAACGGGCTAGGCTAGACAGAATTTACTTTTCATATAAACATGTACATTTAACTGAAGGGCTTGATATTTTTTATTCATTTATTTTATTTATTTATTTTACATTTGTTAACTGGGTTAGTCTGGCTGAGCTTTTGGATCATTTTCAGCAGAGACCCGGGGAGAAAAGCTCCTCAGGACTAGAAAACAATTTATTAAATTTTAGTAGCACAGTAGTAAAAATCAGCTATAGGATCTTACAAGCAGAGACCTGGAGAGAAAAAAGTTCCTCAGGCAATTCAATTATACAGAGTATTAACAATTGGCAGATGTATGTGAGTTTTTACAAACAAGGTTTTAAACAATTAGCAAAAGAAAATGCGACTAGTTACAATATTATTTAAGCTGCTTAGAGCAAAATGAGTTAATAGTTAGGCAGATGCTTAGGGTCTACTTAACCCTGTTGAAGGCCGACAATATCGAAGCTGATATTGTCGGCACCAAAATGTCGAAAAGCGAAAGTCATCGCGCGTGTAAACGGAAATTTCCGTAAGGGGAGATTTCTGTTTACTGCAATGTAGTGCGATCTTGGAGTTGATGTATTTAAGTTGTGGGGGGCGTGGTGGGTACAGTGTATTGTGTTTGGGTGTTTTTTTTTTTGTGTGTTTGATGTTCGGGGGTTTCGACATTTTCGTGTTATTATGCTGTCGACAGTTTGAGTTTTCGACAGCGTAATATAAATGCAATGCTTATTTAAAGTGGGGAGGATCTAGCTGTATAGGGAAACAAGAAAGGAAAGTAAGAATGGCTAGTAGGAGATGTAGGAGAGGTAGAGTATAGGAGACAGACTAGACAGGTATGCATCCATTAACTATTTCAGATAATGCGCCGATAACAAAAATACAGGGTTATGAAATAAAAATGAGATACTGATGCTTTCCCACCTATCTGTTGAAAAGAGATGACTTAAAGGAATGAGTAGTGGAAATTATTCAGGACGTACTACAGAAGATAGAAATTTCTTTTGAAAATATAATTAGAGAGTGGGATAAAATTAAAGTGGAGTTTAACAATAGGTTGGAAATAAAAGAAAGGAAGATATGGTTAAGAATTATTTGAGGTACTGACAAATGTTTAAGTATTGCAAAATAGGGGGAATCACACAGAGCAAGAGGAGGAGCAACTGCAGAATGCTAAACAGAAAATAAGGGATCACCTCAATAATATGCATGAGTGTAGAATGATTTTTGTTAAGCAACTGTTTTTTGATAACTCTAGAGCATCAAAACTTTTAGCACAATGACTCACGCAATAGACAGCAGAAAGGGCCGTCGGCAAGCTTAGGAAGCCTCAAACAAGGAATCGTGTAGAAGTATTGGAAATATTTAGGAAATTCTATGAATGTCCATATAAAGCAGTGAAATATGGAAATAAAGAAACTGGACAAATGGAAATATTTAAGGAAAACTAAATATGCCAAGGTTAGAGGTAGATTAGGCTACTGACAGGATAACAAGAGATGAGATAAAAATGGTGATGTATAACCAATCTACCGGAAAGTCCCCAGGAATAAATGGTATTCCTGTGGAAGTTTAGAAACTACGAGGGAAAAAAAACTGATAAATATCTGGAAGGTTTTAACAGTATTTTAAGAGGAGGGAAGTAACAACATCCTGGAACAAAAGCTGTGGTAGCTGTAATACCTAAAGAGGGTAAATATCCATCAAAGCCGGCTTCATACAGGCCCATTTCTATACTAAAACATGATTATAAAGTACGTCTATAACAGCTAAAAGAATGGCAAAAGAGATGCCAAAGTTGACAAATATGGATTAATGTGGTTTTGTGGAGGGGAGACAGACATTTGCCAACATTAATAGAACACTGATGAGCCAGAAGGAAGCAGAATGTAATAAAATACCACTGTTGTTGGTGGGTCTTGACGTACAGGAAGCATATAACAGAGTAAGCTGCGACTTTGAGGACAATGGAAGCATTTGCATTCGCTGATAAAATTTTAAGGTTGATTAGGATATACAAGGGATCATATACAAAAATTAAAGTGCATGGGGTTCTCTCTGATAATGTCTGCTTGAGCAAAGGAACCAGGCAGGGTGTCCTCTTTCTCCTTTATTTGCATTATATTTAGAACCATTGGCAAAGAAAATCAGGGACTCAAATTCAAGAAAATAACTGGCATGATAGTCAGGAAAAGCCGGTTCTATTTGCAGATATTTTATACTTAACAAAACCAGAAAGGGAAATTACACTGTTTTGGAACACTGAGACGGTCTTCAATCTTTTCAGGATACAGAATTTATGAAGCTAAAACAAAAGCAACAGCGGTAAACTATGTACCCACACACAAAGTGGTTCAGCAAAATTGGATGATGCAGTAGTGCAGCAGTAGCGTTGTCGCCTCGTAGCAAGAGGTTCTCCAGTTTGATTCTCGGCTGGTTGCCTTCAGTGCAGAGTCTGCATGTCATCCCTGCGCTCATGTGGGTTTCCGCCAGGTGCTCCGGTTTCCTCCCAATTACAAAATCATGCATCTACAGCATTTCTCCCAGGACCTCCGCTGAAATTTAGCTTTGTTCCAAGTTGGACTTTCTCAGTAAACAAATGTTACAATAAATAAAAAAATAACTAACGCCTATGCAGAGTAAACGCTCCAACCAAAAAAGCCAAAAATAAAGATAAAATCCCAGTCAAAAATGGAAGGAGCGACACATGGTAAACATACCACAAGTCCATAAGATGTCCTCAGAGTATCAAGAATCCAAACGAGTAAAATGCAATATTGAACGTGAACAGCTCATTCGAGCCACAGCTATCAAATAATCCAGCAACAACGTTAATCCTTTCAAGTATAAACAGCAAAACACGGACTCATTCAGTTCTGGGACAACTTATTTAATAAAGTAGAAACACAACCATGGGTTAGCGCTTTCACCTTTCGGCTTCATCAGACCCTTTGAAGATAAGGATATGTAGGAAGGGACTACATGAAAGATAATATAAAACTGAGAAAATGGAAGCTCTGTTATATGGATAGTAAGATAGAAGTTAAAATACTTTTGGCCCCTTTAGTCTTATGCACAGGTTAGGCAAAATGTTTATCAACCAAAGGAGAAGTTGTGGATAGCAATTAATGAACAGCTGAAGGATTTTATCTGGGTGGGGAAGACAGCAAGAGTCAAGCTGAGCAAGCTGATTCTTCCAACAGAACAAGGCAGACTGGGATTACCCAACATGAACGGTATTTCAGAGCAACAGAATTATACATAACATGAGCAGAAAAGTATAATTCAAAGTGGAAAGGGATGATGAAGAAACAGGGGGAAAGCTCAAGAAACAAGGAGAGGTTGGGATTTTGGATGCAGACCTTTAAGGAGAACAACAATAATACAGAATACTATATCCATAAAGTAGCAGAAAGTATTCTAAGAACTAAGCCAACATGGGAGCAGAAAAAGGAGATTCTGCCGATAGGAATGACTGCAATTAGGGGTATAGACAACAGGCAAGAGGGGGGTGGAATTTAATGGAGAAAACTGGCAAGGTATTGAGAGCAAATAACTAGAAAGAGAAAACTAACCGAATGGGAAGACGCTTTGAATACATTTGGACTGCAGGTTAGAGACTGCCTATACTCAGTCCTTGACAGGGAAGGAAAACAGAAAGAAATAGGGAAGTCCTAAAAGAAAGCTCATCACTGGTAGAGTTTTAGTAGAATCTAGTACAGCAGCTGCCATTAAAAAAGGAATAATTAGTAAACCATATAAAATATTGCATGATAACTGTAAGAATCAATCGGTGGAGGTTACAAGGCTTGAGAAGACAGACTGGATAAGCAATTCACAAAGAAACAATTGGATTATATGTATGTCTCCCAAATATGCACAAAATCTTGAAGACTTAGCATCTTTGCTTGGAAGTGTTTACATAGGTATTTTTATAGCCCAAAAAGACTCCAAAGAATTTTTCCTCTGGTAGACAGTAAATGTTGGAGGTGTGAGTGGGGAAGAAAGAGGTAATTGGGAATATATACAACAAAATGGTAGACCTTAAAGATTCCCTGCAGACTGCAGAGGAGGAACAAGGTTTAAAAGAAGGCAGGATTGTAATGAGCTATGTAATGTCTGACTGACAAGGACTGGATAGATTATAAGTAATGTATAATGTTTGCAACTACAATTATGTCAACATGGTTTGTAATGTATAATGTTTGCAACTAGGATTGTGTTGATATGATTTGTTTTCATTTACATAAATGTAAGATTATTAAATTATCACATATGACATAGGCAAAGATGTTTTGGTGAAGAATGTGCTGAGGTTTCTCTGAGTTGAGGAAGAAAAAAGTGTAGCAGGGCTGGAGTTTTTGAGCAGACATGCAACTGCGAGTGAGATTAGAGATGGGCAATAGCACCGATCTGCAATACTGTTAAGGGGGTTATAGTTGAGTGGCAGAGCTAGGGTGCACAAGGTGGTTAAGTAAGGACTAGGAGAGCTTGGGGTTTTCATTCCTGTTCTGAAAGTTTGTAAAATAGACTGTCTGGTCTTGTTTTATATTTTGTGCCATTTCTGAGGTGCTTAAAAGGTTGTAGGCTGGAGTCAATTTTGTTTTTTAACCAGGCCTCTGAGCTTTCTCTGATTCGTGAGTTATTTCATTTGCTTAGACAAGGGGCTAGATTTGTTTTGCTTCTTTTGCTTCTGATTGGAGCATAAATATTTAGGGAATTTAGAAAGGTTGTATTGAAGCTCCTAGTGGGTCTGCAGAGTGGTCCTAGCAGCAGGGAACTCAGAAAAGCGACTACTTTCTGGATTTAAGTATCTTTGCTTTTTTTCACTTGGAATAGCTTCTGTAGCTTACCCTGAACTAGCTTGAACTGTTAGCTTGAACTGTTTTTTAACTGTTTGCTGCATTATTTTAAAATCTGCACTTAAAGTTACATTTTAGTCGAATTTGATTGAAAGTTTGTTGTTTGTTTAATTTAACTGTGGAGGCTGCCCACTAAAGTGTGCTAGCCAGTGTAAGTAATTTATCACTGTTTCTGCATTTTCTGTGTGTTTCTACCTAAAAAACAAAAACATAATCCTTGTTTTCCCGCCTTCCTCGACTAGTTTAGACCAGTTTACAGGCATTGCTGTATTCTGGGCTGTGGTGTAGTTCCTGTGTTGTCCATTACCTTACTTGGATAGAAGGAAGTTTCTTTGCTCACCAGTGGGAGTGGGGAGCCTTGAGCAGCCTACCTGTCCCTGTAGGAAGTGACCTCAGCACAAGAAGCTGTAGAAATTGGTTGTTTTGGACAATTTCTAGCTCTTTTGTAGTTCACTGTTTAAAATCCGCCTCTGGGCGTTTTTTTCTGGCTATACTGCTCAGACAAGCTCCTCGTGGGTCTGCAGAGTGGTCCTAGCAGCAGGGAACTCAGAAAAGCGACTACTTTCTGGATTTAAGTATCTTTGCTTTTTTCACTTGGAATAGCTTCTGTAGCTTACCCTGAACTAGCTTGAACTGTTTAACTGTTTGCTGCATTATTTTTAAATCTGCACTTAAAGTTACATTTTAGTCGAATTTGATCGAAAGCTTGTTGTTTGTTTGTTTAATTTAACTGTGGAGGCTGCCCACTAAAGTGTGCTAGCCTGTGTAACTAATTTATCACTGTTTCTGCATTTTCTGTGTGTTTCTACCAAAAAAACAAAAAAATAATCCTTGTTTTCCCGCCTTCCTCGACTAGTTTAGACCAGTTTACAGGCATTGCTGTATTCAGGGCTGTGGTGTAGTTCCTGTGTTGTCCATTACCTTACTTGGATAGAAGGAAGTTTCTTTGCTCACCAGTGGGAGTGGGGAGCCTTGAGCAGCCTACCTGTCCCTGTAGGGAGTGACCTCAGCACAAGAAGCTGTAGTAATTGGTTGTTTTGGACCATTTCTAGCTCTTTTGCAGTTCACTGTTTAAAATCTGTGTTTGCACGGCTTTGCGCGGTTGTGCGCATAGCACAGCGCCGGTTAAACAAGGTTAAACTTTTTCTGGCTCCGCCAAGTCTGCTCTTCAAATTTTTTCTTAAGGAAGCTCTACTCTTAGTATAACCAGACTACTCACTATATTATAAGCCTAGCACTTGTTCTCAATACTTCTCTACTAAGTAAGCACACTCGTACTAAGTAAAGCACTACATCTACTTACCACCCCTGTGAATTTCCACTTCCCTTAAAGGTACAGCACTCCCTTATACTGTTCTAGCATGTCGAGTGGTAGATTACTGGCGTCATCTCCATTTCAGCTGGTCAATCTGGGTATCTTGAGACAATGCTACAATTGTCTCATGTACACAGACAACCATCTCCTCCTCCCAACAAACACAAATACATGTGAGAGATGCAACTATATAGCCAAACTGGAGGCTGAACTCTCTCAACTCAGGGCTGGCATGACCAGACAGGAGGAGATGGCAACCACACACACAACAATCCCAGTCCCACATATACCTACCACAACTGCAAACCAAACACATAAAACACAAAGACATACTCGGAGGCTCTAATAAAAAACTTACCAAAACAACAGAGGCTCCCAAAGCAGACATCCAAAAATCCATTACCTCAAAACAAAACACATGCAACACATACTTCAATAAATCAGTGTGTCAACCAATCACAGCCCTTAAGGCCAAACACCTTGCCTGATACACTAGTAATAGGCGACTCTATAGTCAGACACACTGATGTCCCGCTGACCAGGCTGAACAAGAAGGTGACTGTGAGCTGTCTATCGGGAGATAGGATCCGCCACATAACACACGCACTCAAGTCACTCCAAAGCAAGTACAAATATGACTCCGTCATTGTCCATGCTGGTGTGAATGACCTGAGACGTTCTTCCCTGGACTACATGAAAAGAGACAGAGGAGCTCTCCGATTATGTAGCCCAGGCTGGTATGACCCTGACCCTGAGCAGCATCCTGCCCTCACCAAGAATGATACCACAATACAAAGACAAGATGATCAGCTTTAACAACTGGCTCACGTACTGGTGTCATTCTAAGGGGATCCAATATCTGTCTGCCTGGGATGAGATGTTGGACAAGCCACGCTGCTTCGCAAGGGATGGCTTACACCCATCACCACTGGGCTTCCGGATATTGGCTAAGGCTCTTGCCACCCCCATAGTTCCTTTTTTAAGCAAGGCTCAAAAGACAAACCCACCTCCTTAAAAAACAAAAATGGAAAAAAACTAAGGGTAATGCTGCTCAACGCCAGAAGTCTAAATCTCAAGATGCAGGCACTTGATGCGCTCCTCAGCATGGAGAACATAGACGTCTGTGCAGTAACTGAAACCTGGTTCAAGGCTCCGAAGAGCACCCCAGCGCTACCAGGCTATACCTCGTATCAAGCTTTTCGGCCCCAAAACTCGGGCCGAACCACAAAGGGAGGGGGAGTGTCCATATTCATCAAGGACACCCACACCTCCAGGTTAGTAGCAACACATGAAGCATCAGAGACCATACAGGTGCAATTAACCATAGGCAAAACTGCTATACAACTGGTAGCATGTTACAGACCACCCTCCCAATCTCAAGAACCCCACTCAGCCTTCCTGAAGACATTGGAGGATATGAATGTATCACAAAATACCATCATACTAGGAGACTTCAACTACCCAAACATAGATTGGGTACATTATTCTAGCCCTAATACCCTAGCCCAAAGGTTCCTGGAATTCATAAATTCAAATGCGCTGGAACAACTAGTCACCTCTCCCACTATGGGAGATAATATACTAGACCTGATCATCACAAACATGGGGACAAAATGCTCCACACCGGAAGTATACCCCTCACTAGTGAGATCTGACCACAAACTTATCACCCTGGATGTACATATCCCACCTCCACACCCTGGATGTACATATCCCACCTCCACCCCCAGCACAAAAGACCACCGTGAAAAACTTCTCAAAAGCAGACTTCACTCTTCTTAAGACTGAGATGGTATCCTTTAAGCCCACTGTGCCAGTGGATACCACATCCCACAATGCCGAATCCTTCACAAATGCTTTTTATGGACATCTCCAAGAATGCATGGATCATGCAATCCCAAACAAATCCAAGTCCCTCTCCACCAAAGGAGAGCGTCCTGTCTGGTGGACCTCAGCCATAAACAAATTGTATAACAAAAGAAGGAAGCTACTGCACATCAGAGCAAAATCCCATGAAGGGAAGACATCTCTGATCAACATTAGCAGAAAACTACGTTCTCTCATAAAAACATCCAAGGCCAACTTTGAGAGAAAAATTGCTAAGGACACTAAAGATAACCACAAAGCCTTTTTCAGCTATGTTAGAAACCTGGGTGGAAACCCTCAGATATGCTCAGAGTTGGTTCACAACAAAATAAAATACACTGAACCCACAGATATTGCCAACATTCTGGCTGACAGGTTCAGTGCAAATTTCTCCCCTCCTTCACCCCCAAAAGAAGAAATACTTATCCCAGCTGAATGTAATCTCCCTGTCATCTCAGATGTCCAAGTGAGAACCGCCCTAAACAAAGCAAAAAACACAGCATCAATGGGACCTGACGGTATCCTGGGTTGCGTGTTACGTGAACTCCAAGAGGAGCTGAACCCACACATAAAAATGCTATTTAACCTTAGCCTTACTTCGGGATATGTACCTGAACACTGCCGTACAGCAACAGTGGTCCCACTCCACAAGGGGGGTGCCTCTACAGACCCTGGAAACTACCGCCCCATAAGCTTAACCAGCCTGGTCTGCAAAGCTATGGAAAGAATCATTATGGAACTCATAAACAGAGACATTGGGGACCTACAAACACTTGACCCCACCCAGTTCGGCTTTGTAAAAGGCAGATCCTGCCTTTTAAACCTGGTTGACTTTTTCGAAACAGTCACTAGAGCCATTGATGAGGGCAAAGCAGTCCATACAGCATACCTGGACTTGGCTAAGGCCTTCGACACAATACCCCACTCAGGCATCATAGATAAGCTCAACAGCTTAAAAGTAAACCCTTATGTCACTAGATGGGTTGCAAACTGGCTATAAGGACAGAACCCATAAAGTTAAAATCGCTGGAGCAATGTCAGACTCAAAGCCAGTCACAAGTGGTGTCCCACAGGGATCTTTCCTGGGACCCCTCTTGTTCGGCATTTATTTCTCAGATGTTAAAGCAAACATGGGAGGGCTGTGGCTGACAAAGTTCGCAGATGACTGCAAACTAGGCGCCATAGTCGATACACCAGCAGACACACACATCCTACAAAAAGGCCTCACAGAAACGGACAACTGGTGCCGGAGTCACGGCCTTAAACTAAATGCCAAAAAATGTATAGTCATCCCCTTTGGGAAAAACAAAGTACCCACAAATTATCACATAGACAGCAACCCACTGAGTACGGAAAAAGTAATCAGAGACCTAGGGACCCAAGTCGACAGCGACCTCTCATTTGACACTCACATTGCTGAAGTGGTTAGAAAAACATTCTACCTTGCACACCTCATCATGAAGAGATTCACATCCAGATCCAAGGATGTCATTGTACCCTTATATTCCTCCCTCATCAGACCCATGATTGAGTACAATGCCCCATTTGGTATGTACCTCACCTGGCATTTGCAACAGCTGGAGAGACCACAAAAGTACCTCACCAAGAGGATCAAGGGTCTCCAACATATGTCTTATTCTGCCAGACTAAAGAAACTTCAGCTCTATTCAGTAGCATACCGCCTGCTCAGAGGTGATCTCTGCCTGATGTACAAGGCCATGTCCAATCAGGATCTGATGGACATGCTCCACCTCAAAAAATCCAAATCCATCAGGACCACGAGAGCTAAAGACTTAAACCTCGGCACAAGTATGAATAGGACATGCTGGAGGGACAGATTCATAACCCAGAGGCTTCCCATGCTTTGGAACAGGATCCCAGTTCGTATTTGGCAGAGCCCCTCACTGACTCTTTTCAAGAGAAGTCTTGATAAGTAGATGGGTGATCGTAAGTTTACCCCGGGGGTCACATCTGTGTCACTGCTAGACAGGGGCACAGTAAACTAATTCTATTATATAAGGGAACCTTCATTGTGTCACTACTAGACAGAGGCACAGTATTCTAAATTTATTCTGTACAATTTTTGTACCATTTCATGGGGTGGCAAAAGCCACATCACTATGGCTAGGCTTACAAATGCCCCAGGGCAGATAGCCTAGTACTATACTATGAAACTATGAATAGTGATGCTGCAACATCCAAGTGGATGGAGTGCAGTGGCTTCCAGTTAAAACACTTTTAGGTTAGAGAAAAAAGCATCTTTATGAAAGGAGAATATATTTCATACCTGGGTGTTTGCATACATTAGCTCAATTTCTGATGATGATGGCAGGTATATGGTCACTTAGGGAGTCAGAAGAGTGCAACTTGAGATTTTGTTTGAGGTGTTAATGAGGATCCAATCAAGAGCAGAACTGTTTTTGGTAATTTTACTGAATCTAGAAGGAGTTTAGATAAGTTGGGTGAAGACAAATAAGTTTATAGCATTTGTTGGGGTCTCAGCATTTGTCATCTGCCAGTTAATATTACATTCTCCAAGAATAATGGCCTTTGGTGAATCTTTGATGAGGCCCAGTTGAAGAACTCTTCTGTGGTTGCAGTATTATAGATTCATAGTAGATTACTGGGCTAAAGGCTTAAGACCCCTAACAAGCATAGAGAAGTATTACCTGAATTTTACCAGATTTTTTATCCTTAGGGGCTAGGGGATAGCGTAAGTTTGTGCCTATGCCTCCGAGTATTTTTCAGACTGCCCCTGTCCACAAGGGATATAGGTACTACCCCCTGAATTGAATTTATGATTCCCCATTCAATGATCCAAACTGCATTTGAAGAAGGCTAGGGAAGGACTCTGGCTTTACATGAATTGGAAGCCTGTTCCAGAGATGGGGTAATCTCTGAAACATCTCTGTCTCTCCAGTATATTTTGTTTATACTGTAGACAAGGTTTGGATCCCTAGATGAAGTAACCCTCATGCTGTTTGTCTTGCGAATGTGCAACAGTTCCATCACAGCTGGATTTGTGAGTGCCTTGTAGGGGTAGGCATAGGTCACCCCTTAATAGTCAGTAGAAGACAGAGTAATGGGATAGGGCTATTAGTCTGAATAGGACATGTTGTTTGCATCCTGGATTTTCTTCTTCAGTCTGGCTGGAGTGGAGATAATATGCCCTAGATTACCTGGAATTCTGTACATGTTCATTATGCAGAATTTGTTTGTGAACGATAAGCTTGAGCAAGGAGGTAAGAATTTCAGCATTGGCAAGTTGGGGAGGAGCTGTACCATACATAATTAGTCTGTTTTGGTAATTATGGCAACTCTGCCTCCTCTTATTTTTCTGTCTACTCTGAGTATATTTGTAGGCTGGTTTTCAGTTACAAAAATGTTTGGGGCTTATCCAAGTGTGGCATCCTGGTATCTTATTATGCATGCTGCAGAGGAGAAAGCTGGGTGGTTTGACTGGGTTGAGTAGTTAAGTTGAGGAAAGGTTGTCTGAAGCTGTAAGGGTGCTGTGTGTGTTTCATATGGTGGGCAAGTGTTTTGGAAGGATGGCACTAAGCTGTGGTAGAAAACAGAGTAGGGAAATGAATATTTAGTTTGTGCCAAGGTGATCTTTCCTAAATAGGTGGGAAAAGGGAGTGCTGAATAGATTTACTGCAACAAGGAATGTGGAAGTGCGTGTTGATACAGTAGTACAGAAGATGGTAGATGGATTGTGTAGAGAGAGTGCTGTAACAATGTGAAGAGTACTAAAAGCAGAAAGATGCAAGCATGAACAGCTGTATCATTAAAACATTGAAGATGACACAGCACTTTGGGAGGGGTATGCAAGTGTAATTGTGATTAGGGTGGGAAATGCCAGCTACATCACTGACACTCGGTGTGTTGGTAGTAATGTAGTAGTATGATTAAAGAAGAGGGTATGCACAGGTAAAGAAACAGAGAGAGGCGGGTAGGACAGTATGGGTAGGGGAGTAAAAGAAATGGGGTGGGGTTTATGCACAAGATTCTACTTGTGCAGTGGGGGGACTTGCGAGCATGAAAACAATGATTATATGAAGGGAAGAGAGCCGAGGGTGAATTGTAATAATGACTACATAGAGAAGGTTTCGTATGGGTTAGAAGGATGTTACAGTTGGTTAAGATATTGGCTGAGAATGAGTGACTCAGAAGGTAAGAATTGGAGGCAATGGTGGTATAATATGATTGGCTGCAATAACTGAGACAGATGGGTTTGTGACTTGGTGATAATAGTGTTGCCACTTTTTCAAATGCCCGAAGTGGGACATTTTTTGTAAAAACGTGAAATTTTGCAGGACAATACATACCCACAGCCAGTGCAAAGGACAGAACTTCACATTTTCCCCCAAAATAAAAGCTTATTCTTGTAGTATTTGAGTTGTTTATGCCACCACTTATAATATTTGGGTGTTTCATATACAAAATAACTGTTTTGTGCAACTATTAAAGAAAACTTATGACATATTTTTTGTCCTAAAAAGTGAGGACATTTGACATTTTTTGTTCCCCACCCTCACCCCCACAAGACAGAACTGCCCAAAGAGGAACAGGTGGTAATTCTAGTGATGAAAATGAGGATTGGTGGGTGGGTTTGGGGTGGAGAAAGGGAGAAAGTATGGCTGATTATTTTTACTGAACACAGTGAGTGATTTGTACACTGATTAGTGATTTTGTAGATGGGTGGAGATAGCTAGCTTTAAATCCAGTATAAAAGGAGGGGGGGGGTTGTGGTTAAGGTAGGAGATACAGCACAGTTCACCCAATCAGAAAAATAGTGTTTTGAGTAAAAAAAAAAAAAAAAAATCTATCACCATAAGCATCCAGAAAGGTTTTCCATTACCACTGACAACATAGTCAGGGCATACAAAATATGGAAAAGTACAAGGTTATAAAAACAGAAAAGGAGGAGAAAGGTAAGCCTCAGTGAATTGAAGGGCAGAGAGGGCAGGGTTGCCCATCTCAGCTTTGTTTTACTTGCATGAAATATCAAAGCAGCTACCATGCAAGGTAAACATGCATATTAGATTATGAACAGTGACAAGAAGTGCAAAATTGACTTTTGTGATAGCTACAGTGACACTGTGCTTGCCCTTTAGATTGTTACATAAATGGCTCAGATTTTTAAATAAAAATGAACAAAAGTGCATCAACTTTTACAGTCAAAACAGCTGCAGAAAGTACATTTGTGCCTATTTTGTCATCTGACTTAACTAGAAAATTTAACAATCTAAGATTCTATAGCTTTGAACAAGGATAAAATAATTACAAATTGACCTTACCATACGAATATGGAGTTACTCTCTTGTATGAGCAACGTAATTAGATCTGGATTGACTAAATTTCATCAGGCTGTATAAAATCGGAAATAGCAAAACTCTCACAAATAAAGGTAAACTTCATGAGCATTCTGTCCTAAAAAATACAAATGGTACATATTTCTTCCAAATTCTCCAATTTCCTGGAGCCTAGACACTGCGCACACATTTTTTCTAATGATAGCACAAATCAGATAAAGCTGTCAGCTCCTGGTACCCATTGTAAGGCATTCCAAAAATCAGTACACAGAAAAATGAACACAAACTTGTTTGGAATAAAACAAATATATGTATGTATGTTTGGAACGTCATCTCCTCCATCATGAGTAGACTGAAATACAGTAATCTCCAGCTTAAGGTACCTCAAATCCACGTTCACAGAAGAATCACAATAAAGAGGCTGCTACTGACTTTAAGGTGCCTTGAAACGGTTTACTGCAAAACATTTACATAACTTACACAAGTATCATGTGAAAGTGAATCCGGTATCCAAACTGTTTCAGACGCTGCTATTTTCTCAAGTTCCACAATTGTTTCTGTGCAAGTTGCAGCAGCTAAACCCTGGAATAAAACAGAGTTCAATGTAATAACCATTTCATACCCAAAGAACTAAATTCCTAGGTTCTCTGTTATGCACTTAAAAAGAAAGCAGATGTGCACAAACAATAAACATTAAAAAAGTACAACAAAAGAATCATAGTTACAACTCAAACAGTTCTAAATTTGCCCGGCACATTTTTGACTTCTGAAATGAAAACATCATCAGCTGGAAAATCTGATCAAATCATGAAACTGCATGCTTCTCACTACAACCTGTTGCAACAGATTCCTGAAATAAGATGAAAGGTATGCTGAGGAACAGATTCATACCAGAAGACTAATGAAGACACTACTCATTTTTTAGCCTCTTTATTCAAATGTCAGTACAAAGCAACTGTGAAATTCCAGCTTCATGCAAAGACCTAATTAAGTGTGTGAGATTCTAAGTCAGCGCCAGGCTCCAGTTTGTCCATGAGCGCCATCTCTATAGCACCTACTGAATGTAACCAACTTCACATAAAAATCTCATTTCAACAAAGTATTATCTAGTCTTAACATTTCATAGGTTCATAGATTAGTACTAGGCTAACTGCCCTTGCAAGCCATTTTAAGCCTAGCCAATTATCCCCTGTTAGATTCAAACCCTGTTCCTTGCCATTAGGCCACCCTCCCATCCCTGTGTTTTTATATATATATATATATATATATATATATATATATATATATATATATATATATATACATATATATATATATATATATATACACATATATATATATATATATATATACATATATATATATATATATATATATATATATAGAGAGAGAGAGAGGTCTACTCCGCTTGATAAAAAAATACATTTCATTGAAACTAATTTCGTCAAACCCTCATTTCACTGAAAATGAATTCCCTGAGCACAATTCACTGAAAGCTGACTTCACTGAAAACACATCTGACTGAAACTCATTTCGTCTAAACAGGTATATGCCCTGTTCCTCACTTCCCCACTGTAGTGTGATCCTGGAATTAGTATATAACGTTTGGGGGCATGGGGCACCCATAGATATATATATATATATATATATATATATATATATATATATATATATATATATATATATATATATAGAGAGAGAGAGAGAGAGTCACAAGACAATCTCAACGTACTGAAATGTCGAATTTCAGTACATCGAGACTGAACAGTGGAAAGTGCAGTTACGCAAAACTGCACCATGTCAAATGCAGAAATGTTGAATCTACTACTGTGATGTCGTGTTTGTGACGTGTGGTTTGGTTTGTGGATTTATCTGCGGTTTCAGGTAAGTGGTGTTTGTGTAAGGGTACTGGGAAGGGATTTTAGTTTGTGTGAGTGTAGATAAAACACTTTTACTTTTGAAACCTAATTATTTCTGTTTCAAGACAATAGAAAAACCTCTAGCTCTAGACACTGAGTTTGTTTCACTGAAACTAAGATACAACACAATCATAAAACATTTTCAACTTATTTTCTTGAAGCTTTGCAAGTTAACTCTGTATGTTCCAGCTTCTACTATTAAACATACATTTGCACAGGTATACAGTTTATATACATTTCTGTTCTTTTCCAGTAGGGAGGGTACACTGTGGTTACATTCTTGAAGCTCGGTACAGAACATACAGTTCTCTTACTTTTGTGGGACAAGCATTTGTTTGTGTCTTTCGGCTTTCCCCGGTTAGGGGTCGCCACAGCGGAACTCCGGTCCGCTAATGATTGGCAGTTGATTTTTACGTACCGGCTTGCCAGGCCTGATGCACAACCTTCAACGAAGGTACGCCCTTTCACGCATGTCTCCACGCAGAAGACACTCTAGCTGAGAATCGAACTGGACAGCGTCTTACTGTGAGGCGACAACGCTACCGCAGCACATGAATCATATTACTATTCACAAATGACATACGATTATTTACAAAATTCCAGATAGCTGGGCTGGCACCGTCACATTTCTATATAAATCATATTAATATTTTCAAGTGACATATAATTATTTACCAAATTCTAGACAGCTGACTGGCAGTATTTCCCTGGTGCCACACTCATCACAAGCTGCTCCAATTGATTCCTAAAGCAGAGTGGAATTCAAAACATATAACCAAATTAATGCTTACGAGTGCACATTTTCATGTGTAACCAAAACATAGTGAAAGTGAAAATGTCTCTTAACACTGAGGATTAAGGTTATTGACCAGGGTTTGATTATCTTAGCTTTTATTTGCCTGTGTGACCTTGAGCAATTTACTAAGACTGTTTAAGGCAGTTAGGAAATGGGTCTTAGCTCCTAGATGGCCTCCTTGACTGCATGCTTAGAAACTACCTATGAATCAAAGATGATTCTGTGATGTCTACAGACAGATGAGATCCTGGCTGAGGTATCAAGTATCATGAAGAAAGCATACATATAATAACACACAGAAGTTTTTTTAAATTATGGTCTAACACTGACATACCTCAGCTATGGACATGGGATATAATGCAGAGCTGTACAATAAGGCCTACAAAATCATGACCACCAAAGTCTTCATAGTCCAATCAAAAAGTTAAAATCACTACAGATATGAAACTGATTTTATTTAAATAATGCCACCCAAACTAAATGTTATTCCCAAATGCAAAAAAAAAAAATTAAAAAATTAAATAAATGCTGCACTGTTAAAGATACGATTCAATAAAAACAAAAAAATAGCCAAAGCTAGAAGGTACAAAAAAAGAATTTAATGTGACAGTAAGTGCTTTCGTGGGCACACATACACCCACCTCTTCAGACTGTTCAACAAAACTAATGCACCACATTTAAATAGCTAATAAAATAAGCACACGATGGCCAGATGTTTAAAAAGGTCCAATGGGACTTAGAAAAACAATCAAACAACATAGAATTAAAATACAGCTTATAAAATGTCTAAATACAGATATAATATAAAATCTGGAATTACCAAGAAACTGTATGTCTCTAAACTACATTAGTTTATACAAAATACACATTCTCAAGGTAAAAATAACATTCTAAAAATAAAATTACTATCTCATCAAATTTCTTAGTTTTAGAATGCAAGCTATCGAGCATGTATCATTTAACCCTGGGTATTTGAAGGCTTCTAGTCTGAGCTGCCAATATAATTCTCAATGCTCTAGCCATAAAGAAAATGGTCCTCCCTTAATACGAGAACAGATCTGGTCAATAATCCTAAAGGAGAATAAATGGCCAGAGTTAAGTATATGCTTAGCTAAGGCATTCTCAGCTTTCCTGTTCCTAATAGCATATTTATGTTCATATATGCGTTCCTTAAGTTTCCTATCCATCTTACCTATAAAGAAACTTAAGCAGGAATTACACTTAGCCAAGTACACTCACCCCTTAGAATTGCAGTTATAACCTCCCCTTGAAAACAATATTTGTATTATTAACTTGGCACAAGAAACCAGCATCTATGAATCTGCAAAAATTGCATGCATATATGAACATCAATATACTATAAGAACAGGAAAGCTGAGAATGCCTTAGGTAAGCATATACTGAACCCTGGCCACTCATTCTCTTTCAGGATTATTGACCAGATTTGTTCTCATAATAGAGGAGAACCACTTTCTTTATGGCTAGAGCAGGGGTGATTATACTGGCAGCTCAGTCTAGATGCCTTCAAATACCCAAGGTTAAATGATTCCCTAAGTACCATGTTCAATCATAGCCTCACCTAAGTACCATGCTCCATCAAAGCCTGAACTAAGTACCAAGTTCAATCAAAGCCTCACCTCAGGCTTTGCGCCCACTGAATGGCGTACCGCGACGGTTATCCCACTCCACAAAGGGGGAGCCACGACAGACCCTGGGAACTACCGCCCCATTAGCCTGATGAGCCTGGTCTGCAAGGCCATGGAACGTATCATCATAGAACTCATAAACAAAGACACTGGTAATCTCCAAACCCTGGACCCCACCCAGTTCAGGTTTGTAAAAGGCAGATCATGCCTCCTAAACCTGACAGACTTCTCTGAAGCAGTCACCAAAGCCATAGATGAGGGTAAGGTGGTTCACACAGCCTATCTAGATCTCACCAAGGCTTTCAACACCATCCCCCCACTCTGGAATTATAGATAAACTCACTAAACTAGGTTCATAGGTAGGTACTAGGCTATTAACCCTAGGGCCTATATAAGCCTAGCCAAAAAGGTACCTTGACTTTCACCACTCAAGAAAATTATTTTCCTGTGCCCCTGTCAAGCAGAGCCACAGAAGTGATCCCTGGGGTGAATTTCCTATTTCCCATCCAATCATCAAGATTTTTCTTTAAGAGTTTTAATGAGGAGCTCTGTTTGACACAGATAGGTAGTCTGTTCCAGAGTATGGGAAGTCTCTGGGACAGGAATCTATCTATGTTCTGTTTATTGTGGTGACAAGGTTTAGGTCCCTAGAGCATGTAGCTTGGCGGGATTGGGTCCAACAGCTCTGGGTTTGACATAGCTTTGTATATTAGCAGAGATCGCCTCTGAGTAGGCGATATGCGACGGAGTAAAACTGGAGTTTTTTGAGATGGTCTGCATAGGGCATCTGTTTGAGGCCAGTAATCGTCTTTGTGAGGTATTTCTGTGGCCTTTCCAGTTGTTGTAGATGTCTTGTGAGGTACATACCAAAAGGGGCATTGTACTCTATAATGTGTCAAATGAGTGATGAGCAGAGGGGAACAATGACCTCTTTTTTTTCTGGATGAGAAATCTTTTGTGATGAGGTATGCCACATAGAAGGATTTCCTGACTACTGTGGCGATGTGATTATCAAAGGAGAGACTACTATCCACCTGTGTCCCAAGGTCTCTTATCACACTTTCGGTGTTAAGTAGACTATCACTTATGTGGAAGTTCATGGTAGGTGTAAATCCCTATGTCACAAGATGGGTTGCCAACTGGCTCACGGACAGAACCCACACTGTGAAAGCAGCAGACTCCAAATCTGACTTCAGACTCGGTGACAAGTGGAGTACAACAGGGTTTAGTCCTGGGTCCTCTCCTGTTTGGTATCTACTTCTCTGAAGTACAGGCTAACACAGAAGGTCTTTGGCTAACGAAGTCTGCAGATGACTGCAAACTAGGAGCCATAATTGAAACTCCTAACGATGTGGACATCTGACAAAAGGGCTTCACTGAGACAGATGCCTGGTGTCAAAGTCATGGCTTGAAGCTCAATACCAAAAAGTGCATTGTCATCCCCTTTGGTAAAATCTCTGTACCATGAACTACCACATAAGTGGTAGTCTATTTCACACCGAAAGTGTGATAACAGACCTTGGGACACAGATGGACAGTAGTCTCTCCTTTGATAATCACATCGCCGCAGTGGTCAGGAAATCCTTCTACATGGCACACATCACAAAAGGTTTCTCATCCAGAAAAAAAAAAAAGAAGTCATTGTTCCCCTCTACTCATCATTCATTAGACCCATTATAGAGTACAGCGCCCCTTTTGGTGTGTACCTCACAAGACATCTACAACTGGAAAGGCCACAGAAATACCTCACAAACGGGATTACTGGCCTCAAACAGATGCCCTTACACAGAACGTCTCAAAAAACTCCAGCGTTACTCCGTCGCATATCGCCTACTCAGAAGCGATCTCTGCCTAACATACAAAGCTATGTCACACTCAGAGCTGTTGGACATGCTCCACTTAAAGAAATCCCAATCCCTCTGAGTTACACGCTGTAGGGACATAAATCTTGTCACCACAATAAACAGAACATGCTGGAGGGACAGATTCCTGTCAAAGAGACTTCCCTATCTTTGTCAAACAGAGCTTCTCATTAGCACTCTTCAAGAAAAATCTTGAAAATAAATTTGATGATATTGTATCTTTATTTTTAGAATGTTATTTTTACCTTGGGAATATGTATTCTGTTTAAACTTATGTAGTTTAGGGACATACAGTCTCTTGGCAATTTCAGATTTTATACTATATTTGTATTTAAACATTTTATAAGCTGTATTTTAATTATACCTTGTTTGATATCCCATTGGACCTTTCTAAACATCTGACAGTCATGTGCTTATTTTGTTAGCCATTTAAATGTGGTGTATTAGTTTTGTTGAACAGTCTGAAGAAGTGGGTATATGTGTGCCCACGAAAGCGCTTACTGTCACATTAAATTATTTTTTTGTACCTTCTAGCCTTGGCTATTTTTTGTTTTTAAAGATATGATTCAACACATTTTCCCTATTCCTGGAAAGGAAAAAATAAACATGGCACCAATAAATTTGTATGAGAATACTCAGCCAAATGAGCTGATCTTTGAGAAGGCCATCAAGTAGGGGAAATTGTGCTTAAAATGCCGAAATAATGAATTTGAACAAAATTGCCTTATCAAGTTACTGTAACAGTAGATGCTTGAGTGTGGTCACTGTCGCAGTCGTCACATTAGGGGAACTCTGCTCTAGGCTGAGGCCTGTGGTAGTGCTCTTCCCCCCTTAGTTGGGCTTGTGTCACCATCAGCTTGGACATCTTCTTATATCAGAAATTACTCGGGGGGGGGGGCATAATAGATAAGGTCTTTATTTAATTCTGATCTCTTGTTATTAAGCTAGGCTTGTTAACAGTCTGCAGACTGATATCACTTTTATAAGTTCACAAGTAAATACTAGGCTGGTACTGGACACAACCTTTTGTTTGTTTTCTTGGCTTCCCCCTGAAGATAAGGCAAGACACCTACAGCCTGCTTGTAAGCCAGCAGTCTTTAGATACTTGCCTTCCTACGCAGCCTCAGTGATCAAGAAGTAAAAAAACAAAGACAAAAATGAGGCTGGACATGGATTCAATAAGGATAAGGAAGGAGGAACCAGTACCGACCTAGCCCCCTACTACCAGATGAATAGGGGACAAGGGCAGGGACCCCATAATGTAATAGTTGCCACACACAAACTTTTACAGTTAATAACTAAGTACAATAATTAACTGAATTAATAACTGGTGCCAAATTCAAAAACAAACTAAATGCCGAGAAATGCATCACTGTATCCTTTAGGAACTCATCTATCTCAAGGAACTACCACATTAATAAATATGGTCTTAGAGTTATGACAGTCCTTCAGGATTTGGGAATTTGTGTGGGCAGTGACCTAGCTTTTGACCGACATGTGTGCAAGTCCTTCTATACTGCACAGCTTATAAACAAAGGTATTGTGTTCAGATCTAGGGATGTCAATGTCCCCCTTTATTCAGCCCTCATTGTGCCAATCACTGAATATAATGCCCCCCCTTTGCCATGTTTCTGTCAAGACACATGTAACAACTGGAACGCCCCCATGCTAATGGTGGTAGGGGTGTATATGACCATACTGCCCAGTGTGTGCCTGCCATAAAGCCCAGCAGCCCTGATCAATAAGTTACTGGCCAGCTGGTGTTCAGTTGCCCAGCCTGAATTTCCTGGGGTAGCTCTGCTGATTAAAAGCTGGACCTAAAACCAATCAACCCACCAAACATGAACTGCTAGACTTAATGTACGTTCATTGACAGGACAGAGCTTGAAAGTAAAGACAGGATGGTAAGGAATTGGCTGGACATCCAAGGGAGAAGATGGATGGGCAGTGCAGCACAGCAAAGCCACTGGCTTGAGATTCAGAGTCTACTATTCAGGAGGACAGCCTAGAAATAGTGTTGGAACTGGGTGAGACAGAGGCTTCAGAAGGCAGTGAGGGATGTCATCAGAATTAGTGACAGACTCATGGTCATCAAAACTCCAGTATAATGACATGGCAGTGTTCATAATCTCATCCTATGCCCAAAAGCAGGGGGTTGTGATAGTGAGGAAAACAGTGCATTCATACAGCAGTTGCAAGACCTACTAGATAAAGCAAGACAGCATGAATTGGCATGGATAATGTGTGACATGAATGCACATATCGGGAGAGAGAGACAGAACAGTATATGAGGACTGCCTAGGTCCACATGGGTGGGGCAACAGGAATACAAGGACAGGCCATTCTAGACTTCTGTCTTGCAAATGACTTGATAGCAGCCAACACACTGTTCAGAAAGAGAGTGAGTCACAATATTACATACTAAAGTGGCCACTTTGCAACTTGGGTAGATTTCCTCCTAGTAAGGAAAGGGCACTGGGGTAGAATTAGTGACTGCAAAGTCATCCCAGTGAAACAGCTCACAGCATAAACCACTGGTTGCCACAATCAGCTGCAAGCACTGGTCAGAGAAGGCTCTAAAGTCAAGAGAGACCGGGCTGAAGACCTGGAAGTTGACTGGAGAGTAAGTAGAACAGTTCAAGGAATTGCTCAGGGCTCTAGCATCCCAAGAGGATGAGGAAATAGGTGGAGTTGAAGAAGAATGGCAGTGCCTCAAAACAGCATGTGTGAGGACTACAGAACAGATACATGGCCAAGCTATGCATGGAAATAAGGTATATAAGGAAGGCTGGTGGTGGAATGCAGAAATCCAGGAAGTCATCAAAAGCAATGAAGAGTGCAGGAGAAAGTGGGAGAGAAAACATGGACTAAGCCAGAAAGGAATACAGGTTGGCAAACAAAGAAGCTAAGAAAGGAGTTGCAATAGCAAAGAACAGGCATCAGGGATATCAGAGGCACTCTGTAGGTGGCACAAAGAAACTATATCAGGTTGCAAGGCAAACACAGAAAGACAAAGACAGTCAAGACACCCTTCATAAGAGATGCCTGCTCACCAGTACAAAGGATATCAAAAGCAGATGGAAGGAGCCCCTCCAGCAGCTTCTGAATGAAGAAAACCCCACAGAAGGTGAAATACCCAAGACACAGCCTATGGTGAGAGAAGAGAAGCCCTCCTTATAATAAGTATGAATATCAATAAGGAAAATTAAGTCAGGGAAAGCAGCTGGCTCAGATGAGGTTACAGCAGATACTGTGGAGAAATGGCTCCCGAGGGTACTCATAGCAGTGTGGAAAGAAAGGCATACCCCAGATGACTGGAGAATAAGCTTACTCATGCCAGTGTACAAAAACAAAGGGGACATCCACAACTGTGGGCAATACAGAGGCATTAAGTTCTGGAGACTGTGACTGATAAATGGATACACAGAGTAGGAGAAAGTAAGATGGTAGTTAAGTTCAGATACAGATCAAGATGCAGTACAAATGACCCAACATTTGCAGCGACAGAGATAGCTGAGAAGAAGTTAGAGATAAGAAGAGAGTCCGACTGGGCATTTCTAGACTTGGAGAAAGCATATGACAAGGTCCCAATAAACAGATTTGGGCAGTATGGAGATGGTTCGAAGTTCCAAAAACATTGGTAGAATTAGTGCAGGCTACGTATAAGGACCCAATGACTCAAGTAAAAAAATGGTGTTTGATCTCTCAGACAGGTGTGCTCCAGGGTTCAGCTCTGAGCCCACTGCTCTTCACACTGGTGATGGACTACATTAGCAAACAAGTTCGAAGGGAACAGATCAACAAAGTTGCAGTATGTGGCATTACAAGCAGATTCTGAGTAAGAACTTCAGCAAAGAATAGGGGAATGGAATGCAAAACTGAAAACACATGAGAAGAAACTAAGTACAGATAATGCAGTGTGGTGATGGCAGCAAATAAGGGAAATTAGAAGAAACTGATAATTGAGACAGAACTGAAGATAGTGGAACAGGTTAATAGCTTCAAGCATATGGCAGGTGTGGTTGAGGAGAAGGGAAGTCTGAATGAAGAAGTCAACGCTAGAATCAGAGGAGCTGCAGCCAGCTGACCGAGTGTCAGGGGTAATGTATGACAGAAGAATGCCAAACAGGCTGAAAAGTAAGGTATACAAAACAGTGGTGCGACCAGTACTACTGTATGGTACAGAAAACTGGGCAACAAAGGCAGAGCACTTGAGAAAGCTAGAGGTGATGGAAATGAAGTGCCTATGATGGGTGGCAGGATGCACACTGTGGAACAGACAAAGAATGAGGACATAAGAGCAGAAGATAAAGAAGCTCCAACTGCAAAAAAGATTAAGAGAACAGACTATGGTGGCTTGGGCAAGTGTGTAGAAAAGTAGAAGACAATCTGGTGAAGATGATTTGGGTCAGACAGCAAGAAAGTAAGAGTAAACGAGGACATCCAGCAAGATGTTAATGGATTGTGTGAGAGAAGATATGCTACAGTCAGGCATAAGTGTCAAAAAGGCAGGAGTGTGGCACTGAATCGAGAGATGGTGACATTTAACATGACACCCTGACCCCATGCAGGAAATGACGACGATAAAATGCAATAGAACAAAATTTACATTGGCTACAAGAGCAGCAAACAGTATAAATTCACCTATAGAAAAGCAATGCAATATTGCACTGAGTTAACCACCAACTTCAAGGCATGTGCAGGAGGTATCCAAGTGCTCCATTAATTTGTGTGTGCAGTGTTTGTTGGCTTTTGATGTCTGAAGAAAGATGGCTTCATGATGCAGACCCTAATTCTGTGTGTGTCCTTTGACCAGCAGATGTTTTAAAGTGGAGTCTGACTAGAGAAAATCATGATGAATTCTGAGTAGTTTAGTTTGCAGGGTGAACAGCAGCTCTATTTAGTTAGTTTAGAAAGCAGAACTCTGAGTAGAAGTGATGTTCTGCTGTTTACCTGCAGTCATTTGAATTATTTTAGGTTGTCACATTGGTGAGTTTGGGAATTAGATCTTGGGACAAATCTGGATTTTTTTTTTTTAAGTCATTTGAAGTCTGTTCCGTGAGGTGCTGGGAGTGGAAGGTCATATTCCAGATGGGCCAAGAGAACATTTCTGGCATGGCATGTCATGTGGAATAAGAAATGTGGTGCGAGATCTTCCAGCATATTTTTGATTTGGTCAAGGTTCTAGGAAAGACTTACGTGCGCTGGTTGAAAGAAATGGTGGTGTCTAAAGCTAGACTCAGGTTATGTCTGTGCAGTTATGTTCTTACCATAACGTTCCACCTGTGTTGTCAATCTTCATTTATTCTTGAATGAAGGGACTCAGATCTGACCCCATGGAACCGGGCCCAAAGTGGATGGAGCTCCAAGGGAGGGAGGGGAACCTGCCCCGACAAAGCCAGAGCCGATGAAAAAAGTTTCACTCCCTCAGATCCGACACCCAAGCTCTTGTTCTGAGAGCAGCTCAGATCTGACAAGCTCCAGGCAGCTGTCGGCATTGACGAACCAGGTACCGTCAGCACCGACCACCTGAGTAAGGCCATCCTCGGATCAGAGTACTCCAAACCCGGTGGACAGATCGGAGGAGGAGAAATCGGTGTAAAAAAAGGAAGTGAGCTCCCCCCTCCACAGGGAGAGGGGGCTGGCAAGACCCCCATCTGGAACAGAGTAGAATGAACCTCCATCATTTTATCCATGTCAACTTCCGATAATCTCCACTTGGACCTCGACAAGGCCACGGATTCCGACCTTGTGGGTCGAGAAACCAAGGCCCTAGATGGAGAACGTGTCTTCTCCGGTTCCGGGGAAAATCTCGGAGATCGGAGCCGAGGGGAGTCATGGATCCTATGCTGACTTTTGGCAGGAGAAGGGAGGTCTAAGGACCTCTTACGTTTGTCAGGTCTGTGGGATTTTAGCTATCTCTCCTTCTCTCTGCCCCTTTTCTGCTCCACTTCCACAGACTTTGAAAAGGGAGGTTCTGTCCCAGCCTGGGAGGGAGGAGAAGCAAGGGCAAGACAGGAAGGAAAGGCAGCCACAGCAGCCTCTGTGACTGAAGCCAAGGACGAAGCAACTGCCTCCGAAGTGGGAAGAAGGCCTTTCAGGGCCAACTTAGCCTTTCTGTCCTTGGTAGCGCGCAGGTTAAAACCTGCATATATAGAGCAGTCAGTACTTTGATGGGCAATGTCCATGCACATTACACAAAGAGTGTGGCCATCTGCTGGAAACAGTTTATGGCCACACTCAGTGCACCTTCTGAATACAGGCTTATCAGCCATGCTTCTATCCAGTCACTCAAACAAGAAAGGGAAAAAAGGAGAGAAAAATATCAGTTTTCCCACTTAAACCACTAACCACTCTCAAGTTACACAGAACACACTCAGGGGGGAGGAGAAGCAAAGCACACTAACCAACTAATGCTAAACTACAACAAAGATCAATTTCACGATGCACCAGCGAGGGAAGGAGGAGAAGAGGGAACCTACAGTAAAATAGATTCATAGGTTAGTACTAAGCTAACTGCACTTGTGAGCCATTTTAAGCCTAGCCAATTATCTCTTGTGAGCCTCAAACCCTGCACCTTGTGTTTGTAAGGCAAACACATTAACCATTAGGCCACCCTCCCAACCCATAAACACTATACTAATTTCAGAGAAAAAAACTCGGAGCTCAGGAATCATGATGCTTCAGCCAGCTGCGGCAAATGAGATCTGGGGGAGTGGAGGTGTATTATGGGTAAAGGGAGGAGAGCTTGGAGCTCAGAGCAGATGATAGTGAGATTGCCGGCTCGGATTCAATACGGATCCGGTATCCCACAGGTTGAAGACCAAATGAAGTAAACTACTTCAGCTGTAGAGCTCAAACCACATGAGCGATTATATTTTTAGTCATAGGAGGACAGTCTTTGTATTAGCATTGCGATGGAGAATATATCAAATGCTCTTGGAATGTTGAGGAATGTGGCGCATATTAGACTGCACATTTCTGCTGTGGTTTCTAGTAGAGATGAAACTGAGGCAGTGGTGTTACTGTTTTGCTAATGAAAACAGTTACCTGGGGATAAAAGGCTGCTGTCAGTAATGCATTTCATAAGCTGTAATCAACTGCATCTTTCTAGCATGTTAGACAGTGGTGACAGTATAGTAATAGGTGTACAGTTTGGTACAGTTTAGCTGAGTGTGAACCTTTCTCAAATAAGTGGTTTATGAGGACAGATACTGGATAAGCTGCAGAATTAGCTGCCAGTTTTATATACTCTGCAGGTAGGTTATTATGGGCTAGTTTAGACGGAGAAGCAGCTTTCAGATGGCAGAGGTGGGAAAAGGATGAAGGATGTAGGGACTTCCAAGATGGCTGCACATAGTGTAAAAGCTTATGTTTGTGAAAAGAGAGACTCAGAAGAGAAAGCCAGTGGACCTAAATTTCTGTATAAATTTCAGTAATGGTTTAATAAGTGCAGTACTTGGATGCCAGGAAAAAAGAAATACAGAGGACCTGAACAAAAATCAGCTATAAAAGCTGACAAAAAAAAAAAACACTGACTGTGAAAAGTACTGCAGTTGTTCAGCAAAAAGCAGTGCAAGCTCCAGAGATGACCTCCAGTAACCTACAGAAAAGTGTAAGGCAAATGAACACAGAGATGATTAAAATAAATAAAACACTAATGGAGTATGTCAACTCAAATAAAATGCTTGAAAAAATGGAAGAAGCTCTAAACAGATATTCAGATAACTGCAACACTTAGAGACGTAAATGAAGAAAAGGCTGGCTGAATATGACACTGCACAAGAAGATACATTTCAAAAAATAACAGATAGAAGACAGACATTTTGCTGTACCAGAGAAGCTGGAAGGACAGACTATTATTTTTTATCAAAGCACAAATAAGCAACTGGTCTGATATTCTACAACAGTATATGCATGTTAACACAAAAGCTGGAACTAGACATTTAACAAAACAGCTGTTATACATAAAAGGGGGAATAATAATGTCTTAACACAATGATGCTTTTTGTAATGTCTTTAAACATCAATGGTTGCACAGATAAATAAAAAAGGAAAGAGCAGTGAACTATATTAAAAAAAACTGTAGAGTGCAAATAGATATGCTACATGAGATACACTTGGAAAGAACTGAACGTGAACTTGATAAAGAAAGGTTTTCAGGATGGTTATTTGGTGGAATACCTGGGGCAAAGAAAGACAGTTATGTTAATATTGGCTCCAATAGTAACAGAAGAGAATAAAAACAGATGATAGATTTGTAGTACTAAGTGGGCTACTCATAAGTGAAGAGGATTACACTGACATGTATTTATATTCCACTGAAAACTGCTACAATTGAGCTTAAGAAAATACTGGGAGAAATAATCAACTTTCAGCAAGGAATATAGGTTCATATGTAGGTACTAGGCTATCGGCCCAAGAGCCTAAGTAAGCCTAGCCTAGCCAACAAGGTTTCCTGGCTTACGCCGCCCAAGAAAGTTAATTTCCTATGCCCCTGTCAAGCAGAGCCACAGAAGTGATCCCCGGGGTGTATTTACTATTTGGAGGTTACCAATGTCTTTGTTTAGGAGTTCCATGATGATAGTTCCATGGCCTTACAGACGAGGTTCGTCAGGCTAATAGGGCGATAGTTCCTAGGATCAGTGGTGGCTCCCCCTTTGTGCAGTGGGATATAACTGTTGCTGTGCGCCATTCCGTGAGCACAAAGCCTGATGTGAGACTATGATTGAACATGGTGCTTAGGTGGGGAGCCAGTTCGTTCTGAAGTTCGTGTAAAACGCATCCTGGGATATTGTCCGGTCCCATGGATGCTGTGTTTTTGGTTTTAGAGACTGCAGCTTTTACCCGCATAGATGTGATTACAGGGACTCTGCATTCTTCCTGTATAGATATGGGCCCTTTAGGGGTAAGAGGGGGATAAAGTTAGCAATGAACCCATTTGCCAGAATGTTAGCAATATCAGTTGGGTCTGCAATTTTCGTGCCGTTGTTCTGTAACTCAGAGCAGATCTGGGTGTTGCCATTGAGATTCTTGACATAGCTATAGAATGCTTTGTGGCTGCCCTTAGAATCAGTGGTGATTTTGTTTTCATAGCTAGCTTTGGAGGATCTTATAAGGGATTTCACCTTCTTACTGAGGCTGACCAGGGAGTTCCTCCACTCATGGAATTTTACTCTCTTTTGCAACAATTTCTTCCTTCTGTTGTAGAGTTTGTTTATGGCAGGGGACCATCAGTTTGGCTTCCTTTTTTTGGAGGATAGCATCTTGGTTCTGTTTGGGATAGCATGATCCATGCACTCGTGTAAGTGCTTATAGAGTGCATTTATGTAGGATTCAGCAGTTGTAACTGTATTGTCCATCTGCATGGGTGTCATGAAGTTCACCATATCTGTCTTAAGAAAAATAAAGTTGGCTTTGGAGAAATTTTTTACCATAGTTTCCTTAATGGTGGGTGGGGGCAGGATACGGATATCTAGGGTGATTAGCTTATGGTCGGATCTGACCAACAAGGAGTTGACTTCAGGTGTGGAACACCGGTCACTCATGTTGGTAATTGCCAAGTCTAGGATACTGTTGCCCCTTGGTGGGGGTGTGGATAAGCTGATCCAGGGCATTTGAATTTATGAATTCCAGAAAGCGCTGAGTGAAGGAGTTGGTACACGAGTAGTTTTCCCAGTTAATGGTGGGGTAGTTGAAATCGCCAATTATTAGGGTGTTTGGTTGAATCCTAATATTTTCCAGTATATCAAGAAAAGAGGAGTGGGAATCCTGGGGCATGGTGGGGGATCTGTAGCAAGCTACAATTTGGATTGCAGTTTTGCCCAGAGTTAGCTGCACTTGAATAACCTCGGAAGCATTATGCTGCTCAACTAGCCTGGAGGTGTGGATTTCCTTAATGAATATGGACACAGCTCCGTCTTTGGTGTTCTGGTCCAGAAAGGGCTGTTGGCAAGCTTAGGGAGCCTCTAACAAGGAATCCTGTGGAAGTATTGGAAATATTTCGGAAATTCTATAAAAGTCTGTATAAAGCAGATAAATATGGAAATCAAGAAAAAGTACAAATGGAAATATTTAAGGAAAAATAAATATGCCGATGTTAGAGGCAGATTAGGCTCAATTACTAACCTTTAGGATAGCAGGAGATGATAAAAATGGTGATGTATAACCAATTTACCAGAATGTCCCTGGGAATAGATGGTATTCCTGTGGAAGTTTAGAAACTGAGGGAAAAATAATAAAGATCTAGTAGGTTTTGTTTAACAGTATTTTAAGGGAAATACCAACATCCTGGAAGAAAGATGTGTTAGCTGTAATACCTAAAGAGGGTAAATATCTATCAAAGCCAGCTTCATACAGGCCCATTACAATGCTAAACCATGACTATAAAAGTATTTATGTCTAGAACGGCTAAAATCATGGCAAAAGTGATGCCAACATTGATAGATATGGATCAATGTGGTGTTGTGGTAGGGAGGCAAATATTCCCCAACATTAAAAGAACACTGATGATCCAGAAGGAAGCAGAATGTAAGAAAATACCACTGTTGGTGGTGGTTCTTGCTGCAGACAAAGCATATGACAGAGTAAGCTGGGACTTTATGAGCAGGTCAATGGACGCATTTGTATTCCCTGATAAAATTTTAAGGTTCAAAAAAGGGAACTGGTGCTTAAAAAAACAATAACCAAAAAATGTAAAGCACAAACACTCCACCGGTTTCAGTACTTGTTGGAATTTAATTATTTAAAAATAAAAATAAAACAAAAATCCATAAACGTTAAAAACAGATACGTTTTCATTGCCAACTTCTTCAGATGAGCTTAGTACAATACCAACACCATTTAAATATCATTCCAGTAATTAATTCCACCCAATGAATGAACACGAGTCACAAATACTAAATATGGTTGTAGTCCAATTAAATATACCTCAAAGAATACACTTCCCCTAAACAGTCCCAAATAGTAATATAAAGTGCATAATGTTATTACATTTACAAATACATTTACTACATTTCATACATATATAAAAATTCATACATATATAAAAACTCATACTTATAAAACCATTTAATAAATATTTAATACAACTGCTAGGAATTAACTTTAAAATAAATGAATAAATATCACCATCTAGTGGACAATCATAATTTTTTTTTAAAAAAACTTTTACAAGTCAGTCAATTAAAAACCCATTTCATTCATTAGTCAAATGAGTATTCTTTTACTTTATATGATAGAACAGAATACATTTCAAGCCCACTCTACAACTTAGCAGATCTAAGCTTTAATACAGGCATGATAGAAATCATGTCATTTAACCCAGGAATTTTACAAGCTTCCAGTATTACTTGCCAGTACAGTTCTCTATATTCAACCCTTGTTTCCCATGGTCCACCCCTCGGGTCAATAGCTACAGTCTCCAAGACAAAGAATCCAAATTCAGCTCCTGTACATACACACGTATGTTTAAATAGGGCATTATTTTCATGTTTCATTTTAATATCATAGAGATGTTCATACAACCTCTATTTGAGTTTTCTCTCACTTTTCCCTATGTAAAATGAGTCACATTTTTAATAATGCTAAATATATAATTCCTTTAGTGTTACAATTCACACAGGTGTACAAGTATAACTTCCTATTACGTGATTTTAAATATAATGTATCTCCTGTTAGCAAGTGAGAACAATAATTACAACTTCCACATTTATATACACCTTTCTTCTCGCCTTCTTCTTGCTGGATGGGTTCGAATGACTGCCGGCGACTCGCCACTCTAAAAAGCTCAGAGTTGGTTCCACCGGCTCGAGGCTCCCCTTATATCCCACAATGCTAGGCGAGAGTTACCTCAGATCTCGTTTGTAAGCTAACCCAGCTTATACCAAAAACAGTATAAAAGTGAAACAGAATCCACCTCTAACAGCAGGAAGAAAAGGGGTGACCTATATCCTGAAACAAGAAATATGCATAATAGCATATGACTAAGAAAGAGGTGGTAGAAAGAGAGGTCACGATCACAACTCCTCTAGGTCTGTCCAGGCCAGGGGAAGGAGGGTGGGAAGAAGCGAGAAGAAGACAACTAACATGGAACGTTATGGTAAGAACATAACTTCTATATGTTAAGTTGTCTATCTCGCTCATTCTTGCTGGATGGGACCGCGTCCCTAGCACCTTGTCCCGGGTGGCCTAACGGAACAGACTCTTGAGAACAGTGGAACCAAAGTTAGCTCTATGCCTAGAAGCTAAATCCAACTTATAATGGGAAAATAAAGTGTGAGTAGCCCAAGTAGCCGCTGCACAAATGGTGTCAATAGGCAGTCTGTCTTGGAAGGCTAGAGAAGTAGCCAAAGCTCTGGTGGAATGGGCTTTAGGTTTATTAGGCAGTTCTTGGTGTCTAATTTCATAAACAAGGGTAATCAGAGATGTTAGCCATCTGGATAAAGATACCTTTGAAACTGAAGTCCCTTTCTGCTTTCCGCATAGGAGACAAACAGCTGATCAGATTTTCTGAATAGTTTCGTCCTGTCCAAGTAATACCTTAATTGACGATGAACATCCAGGTAGTGTAATTTCTGTTCAGACCTATTTGAATACTCCGGAAAAAACAGGGAGGTCAATGCATTGGTTTAGATTTGATGTTGAAACCACCTTAGGCAAAAGGACGGGTTAGTTCGTAAGGAAACTCTGTCCTTATGGAACACAAGGTAAGGAGAACGACAACTGAGTGCTTGAAGTTCTGAAATTCTTCTAGCTGATGTGATAGCCACCAGAAAAAGAGTTTTCCATGATAATAGCTTTAAGGAACATGAAGCTGCAGGTTCGAAAGGGGAAAGAATCAAAGAAGCAAGAACTAAATTTAGGTCCCAAGGAGAAGGAGGATTTCTGACAGGAGGTCTGAGAAGAAAAACTCCTTTCAAAAAGGCTTTGCAGAGTTTGTGGGACATTAGGGCAGATTCAGAAATACCCACATGGAAATTAGAAATAGCCGCCAATTGAACCTTAAGAGTAGATGGAGATGAACCTGCATGGAAGAGTTCAGCAAGAAAATCAAGGACTAGTTGGATGGAAGCGGTGAAAGGATCTATGTCCTTTCCTTGTGCCCAATATGAGAAGCGTTTCCACTTACTCAAATAAATCTTTCGAGTGGAAGATTTATGGGAAGCTATCAAAATATCTCTAACAGAGTGAGATAATTGAGAAAGCCTGGCTACTGTTGGAAGTGGAGGAACCAAGCAGTGAGGTTCAGAGAGGGGAGGGAGCGAAGCTGACCCGACTGATGGATCAAAAGATCTGGAACTAGGTCCAGGTTCCACGGTCGCTCAAAAGAAATCGATGTAGAAAGGGGAACCACACTTGTCGAGGCCAGTAAGGCGCAATGAGGATCAATGAGGCCTTCTGAGCGATAGCTTTCTGTATTACTTGAGAGATCAGTGGGAAAGGAGGAAATGCATACAGAAGTCCCGGGCCAAACTTGGACTAGTGCGTCCCTGCTGGGTTGGCCTGGTAAAGGAATAGAGTGAAGTATTCTCTGCACTTGCTGTTTTGGGGAGTAGCAAAAGATCGCAGCAAGGCTGACCCCACTTGAGAAATATCTCTCACTACAGAGTCTTTCAGAGACCACTCGTGAGGCATAAGAATAGCTCTGCTCAACTTGTCCGCAATGTGATTGGACTTCCCGGGGATGTGCGTTGCTATCAGAAAACGCTGAGAAGAAATCGCCCATTGCCACAGTCTGAGTGCTTCGACACAGGGGGTATGATCTGGTTCCGCCTTGTTTGTTGATGTACCACACTACAGACATATTGTCTGTCTGGATTGCAATCGTTCCCAAGGGAAGAGAGTCTTGAAGGGCTTGCAACGCTAAAAGCACTGCTCTCATCTCCAGAACATTTATGTGCAAGTGGCATTCGTTTGGTTGCCATGTGCCCTGGACTGTCCAGCCCTGATAATGCCCCACCCACCCGATCAGGGAGGCATCCGTTGTCAGAGTAGCAACCGGAGGAGGTGGAACAAATGGTCTCCCCAACAGGAGCTGGGGGGAAGACATCCACCACATGAGATGCTTTTGCACGCTATGATCATAATGGTGTGAGACATTGGAAGTTCCTGGTATGACCATTGAGAAAAGAGCATCCACTGAAGGATCCGCATGTGGTATCTGGCCAATGGGAGGAGAGGTATGGCGCTGCCATAATTCCCAACACCTTTAGAACTAACCTGGCTTTGGCTCTGTTGTTGTTGAGAAGTAGTGACACCAATTTTTGAATGTCTGATATCCTTTGGTTCGTTAGTGTTGCAAACATGTTTACAGTATCTAAATTTGCCTATGTAGGTAATAGTACGACAAGGCGACAAAACAGACTTTTCGCAATTTATTGAGATACCCAATTTTGACAGGCGAAAAGTGTAATCTCTGGCCATCAGAAGGAGATGCTTGGTGGGAGCTGTGGGGAGCCAGTCGTCCAAATATGGAAACACCTGGAATCCTTGTCGTCTCAGGTGAGAAGCTACCACTGCCATGCATTTGGTAAACACCGGGGCAGTGGTGAGAGCAAAGGGCCGGGCCCTCAATTGAAAATGACTGGTTCCCAGCCGGAAGCGGAGGAATCTTCTGGAGCGTCTGTTCATTTTATGTGATAGTACGCGTCCTGAAGGTCTATAGAGCACATCCAGTTTCCTTTTCCCAATAGGGGAAGAATGGATTGCAGCGTGACCATCCGAAATCTTGTTTTCTTGACCGATCTGTTCAAGATACTGAGATCCAAAATTGGGCTCCAGTCCCTGTTTTCTTTGGAACTAAAAAGAACCTTGAGTAGATTCCGGATCCTTGTTGGTCTGCTGACACTTGCTGAATAGCTCTTTTGCAAGCAGTTTTGAAATTTCCAAAGCTGCTATATCCCTTTGAGCGGTGGAACATCTGGAAGGGATTTTTGACTGATTTGGAAAACGAAGAAAGGGGATAGAATAACCTTCGAAATGATGGACTGTACCCATTTGTCTTGTGTCAAGGATAGCCAGGCTTCTGGGTACAGTGACAATCTTCCCCCGACTGCCTCCGAAGATGGGCAGTCGGGCAACACCTCAGGGATGCTGAAAGGGCTTATCGGAGGAAGTTTCTCGATTGCCCTGGTTCTGCGGACCCCCTCTGCCTCTAGGGCGACGTCTACCATTGTTGTTCCCCCCTCTGCCTCTGGCGGGGAACCGACTCTGTGCGTCAGGCGAAGTCCCTTGAGATTGTTTACGGAACCACATCTTTCCACCCTTCTGGCCTTTGGGGTAAGGCCTAGAAGGAGTCAAAAAACGGACTCCGACGGCAGAAAGGGTCTTGCCATCAGTCTCGCACCTAGTCAGGGTTTCTTTCACTTGAGGACCAAAAAGAGATGATCCATCAAAGGGAGTTCGTGAAAGGCGTCTTGAAAGGTTCCAAAATTGCATAGCCGCATCCAGGCGTGCCTACGTAAGGCTACCCTGTTCCTCGGCTCTGCTCGCTCCATCGGCCGCATAAGAGGAGGCGCATGGAGGAGTTGGAAATGGAATTAAGGATAGCCAGCTGCGTGTTCATTTTTCTTGGAACCCCTCAGCTGTAGGGTCCTTCAACATCTCACTCGCTTCCTTGACCAAGTCCCTTTGAAGACGAGTGAAATGGCACAGGTAATTCAGCGACGCATGGTAAAAGTCGCTGAGGAGAACATCCGCTTCCGTACCTATCCATGGACCTAGATTCCTTGTTAGGTGGATGGACAGGCACTGAAGGATCAGCCAGTTCCTTCTTTGTGGCGGCAGCTACCACCATAGCATCCACAGAAACTCCTTTTGATAAAATTGCTTGTCTGATGGAGCTGTGATGAATTTGGAGGGTCTCCTGGGAGTGGGGTCCACTGAATCAGGAGCCGTCCATGCCTTCTTAGCTACCACCTGCATGAGGGGTCAAGGGGGACACCCAGGAGGTGGAAGGACGAGAGCCAAACGCCTCAAGATACACAGATTCGTCCTCTGAAGGGTTGAGGGCTGGCCAATTTCCCCTCTGTTTAAGGATCTCCAGAATGTCTGCAAATGAGACATCTTCAGAAGGGGAACGGGGAACCCTCAGAATCATCCAGATCTGTGTCCGGCGTGATAGACTCAGGTGAGTCAATGTGCTTCCTCTTGCACTTCCTTTTCCGAGGGGCTCTTCTGCCAAATCAGGAGAGGCCTCGAAGAGGATGAAATCCCAAAGGGGCTCTTGAGGAGCTGGCTCTCTGCGGTCCGGAATGAGGGAGTGAGTCGACTTACCCTGAGGCAGCATAGAGGGAGGGCTGGGAACCGACTGTGGAGTAGAGCCAGGCTCTAACACACTCCGCATGACCTCGAAAGCACCCCTGTCAGGCAGAGCCAGAGGTCCCCGCTCCGAGGAGCTAAGGACCCCCTCGGCACCGAGTGATGGCTCCGAGGCGATGTCGGAGCCGAACTCACCAGCGCCAAGCACCGAGGGAGAGGGTCGGACAAGGGTCCGATGCCACTCACCCCTCGGAGCCGACGAGGGAAGTCCGCGCCGAGATTCCTCCACGGAAGAAACGGAGCCGGCGGAGCCGAAGACAATTGTCTCGGCTCGAGGTGACCACAGTCTCGGTTCCGACACGACCCGGCTCGAACTCAAAAGAGTCGAAGGAGGAAGAGTTGATGGACGGGGCAGGCACCGACTGATGAGTCGGGCTCTGAAGCATCTGGGCTAGTGCCTCGGACTTGAGTAGTCGACTCACCACCCTCTGAAGGTCATGATCGGAAAGCCTCGATGACCTAGAGGAATGAGACCTTTGGCTCCGTTCAGACAGCAGGGGAGAACCTGGAGCCGAATGAACGGAGCCAAGAGTAGGTGACCTAGACCTCTTTCTGGTTGTCGGCTCCGAAGATCTTGTCGGAGCCGACACGGTATCGATAACCTCGGCTCCGCCGGAGCGAGGAAGCCACAGAAACTGTGGACTGAGCCTTATCGGCTCCAGCCGGAGCCAATAAAGGCAAAGGTTGAACAACCTGAGGTCTCGGCTCAGAAGCCGGAGCCGAAGACCTCGATGCCTTAGAGGGCTTCCCTGTTGAGACAGACAGGGAATCCTCAGGCTTCAACAAGCCTCTCAGAATTAGCTTGTTTTCTTTCCTGCAGGACCCTGGGGCTGAAGCCATGGCAAACAGCACAGGAGTCCTGCAGGTGCAAAGGCCCCAGACAATAGACACAAGAAGTGTGAGCGTCTGTCAGAGACATTTTCTGACAGCACGCATCACACTTCTTGAATCGAGACCTTTGCTTCTTTTGACATAGCCTAACTGGTGAACACAAACACACACTCAAACACACCAGTTATACCCTGTCAGAATAACAATTTTAGTAAAGATACTAAAAATAAAGTACAACAAACTGTAGCAAATTATAGTAAACTACACAAACACTCCTAGGGAAGAGAAGGCCTAAGGCCCAAGGGAAGAACCAAAGGTTCTTTTAAACAAGAAACGGAAAAATTAGGGTCGGGATAAAGTTCTATGAACTATACTAATTTAAGAAGAATTAAACTGAAAAGGGGAAAAGAGTAACTTTTAATAGAAAAAGCTAAAACTCACCAGGAACCGGTAGAAGCAACCAACCTCGAAGCTGTAGCGGCAAACGAGATCTAAGGTAACTCTCGCCTAGCATTGTGGGATATAAGGGGAGCCTCGAGCCGGTGGAACCAACTCTCGAGCTTTTAGAGTGGCAGTCGGGCCGAAGTCGGCTCCGAACCCATCCAGCAAGAATGAAGGCGAGATAGACAACTTAACATCTATTATTCAAAGTGGAAAGGGATGATGATGATGAAACGGGGAAAGCTCAAGAAACAAGGAGAGCCTGGGATTCTGGATGCAGACCTTTGAGGAGAACAATAATCATACAGAATAAAGCAGCAGAAAGTATTCTTACAACTAAGCCAACACGGGAATGGAAAAAGGAGATTCTGCTGTTAGGGATGACTGCAATTAGGGATACAGAAAATAGGCAAGAGGGGCCAGAATTTAGTGGAGAACACTGGCAAAGGAATCAAGGTATTGGGAGTAAATAATTAGAGAGGGGAAAGTTATAGAATGGGAAGACTCCAAGAATTTATTTGGACTGCAGCTTACAGACTGCCTTCCCTTATCAAGGACTGACAGAGTACAGGAAACACAGAAAGAAATAGGGAGTCCCAAATGAAAGCCCAGCACAGGTAGAGTTTTTAGTAGAAACTAGAACAGCAACCGCCATTAAAAAAGGAATAATTAGTAAAGCATATAAAATATTGCATGACAACTATAAGAATCAATCGGAGGAGGTTAGAACAGATTGAGAAGAGAGACTGGATAAGCAATTCATAAAGAAACAATGGGGATATATGTATATCTCCCAAATATGCACACAATCTAGAAGACTTAGTATCTTTGCTTGGAAGTCTTTACATAGGTATTTTTATAGTCCAAATAGACTCCAAAGAATTTTTCCTCGGGTAGACAGTAAATGCTGGAGGTGCAACTGGAGAAGAAAGGGGTAATTGGGAATACATAATGAGATGGCAGACTTTAAAGATTCCTTGCAGATTGCTCTGTCAGAGATCACGGGTAAGCAAATTGTTGTAAGTATGGGATTAGTTTTTTTTTTTTTTTTGAGCCAAGATATAGAATCAGAATTGCCTAGACAAAGTAAGACCTTGCTGAGTAACTATGGTGGTTGCCAAAAAAGCAATTACTAGAAAATGGAAATCAAACTCTAAACCAATAACTTTACTAGAAGTAGTGAATAGAGTAACAGAGATAAAACAACTGAATTGGGATCTTTAGAAAAGGGTAAAAGCAAATTCCAAAGAAAAAAATGGAAATATGGGAACAATACATGCAGAGGAGGAACGAGGTTTAAAAGGCGGCGGGATTTTAATGAGCTATGTAATGTCTGACAAGGACTGGATAGATTATAACTAATGTATAATGCTTGCAACTACAATTATGTCAATATGGTTTGTAATGCTGTTTGCAACTAGGATTGTGTGCTATGGTTTGTTTTCATTTATATAACTGTACGATTATTAAATTATCACATATGACATAAGCAAAGATGTTTTGGTGGAGGATGTACTGAGGTTTGTCTCAGTTGAGGAAGAAAAAAGTGCAGCAGGGCTGGAGTTTTTGAGCAGACATGCAACTGCGAGTGAGATTAGAGATGGGCAATAGCACAGATCTGTAATACTGTTAAGAGGGTTATAGTTGAGCGGCACAGCTAAGGTGCATGAGGTGATTAAGTGAGGATGTGGAGAGCTTGGGGTTGTTTTCATTCCTGTTCTGAAGGTTTGTAAAATAGACTTTCTTGTCTTGTTTTATATTTTGTGCCATTTCTGAGATGCTTAAAAGTTTGTAGGCTGGAGTCAGTTTTGTTTTTTAGCCAGGCCTCCAAGCTTTCTCTGATTCGTGAGTTACTTCATTTGCTTAGACAAGGGGATGGATTTGTTTTGCTTCTTTCGGTTTTGATTGGAGCGTAGATATTTAGGGAATTTAGAAAGGTTGTATTGAATAGTGATGCTGCAACATCCAAGTGGATGTAGTGTGGTGGCTTCCATTTAATACATGTTTAGGTTGGAGAAAAAGCATCTTTATGAAAGGAGGATATATTTCATACCTGGGTATAACAGTATTTGCAAACATTAGCTCAGTTTCTGATGAGGATGGCAAGTATATGGTCATTTAGGGTGTCAGGAAGAGTGCAACTTGAGATGATTTTGTTTGACATGTTAATGAGGATCCAATCAAGAGCAGAACTGTTTTTGGTAATTTTACAGAACCTGGTAGGAGTTTAGATAAGTTGGGTGAAGACAAACAGGTTTATAGCATTGCTTGGGGTCTCAGTGTTTGTTATCTGCCAGTCAATATTACAGTCTCCAAGAATAATGGTCTTTGGTGGATCTTTGATGAGGCCCAGTTGAAGAACTCTTCTATGGTTGCCATATTATCAGTTCATAGTAGATTACTGGGCTAATGGCTTAAGACCCCTTACAAGCCTAGCCAAGTATTACCTGAATTTTACCTGATTTTTGATCCCTAGGGGCTAGGGGATGGCTTAGGTTTGTGCCCATGCCTCCTCTGAGTATTTTACAGACTTCCCCAGTCCATAAGGGACATAGGTGCTACCCCCTGAAGTGAATTTATGATTCCCCATTCAATGATCCAAATTGCATTTGAAGAGGGCCAGGGAAGGACTCTGCTTTACATGAACTGAAAGCCTGTTCCAGAGATGGGATAATCTCGGA
Source organism: Protopterus annectens (assembly GCF_019279795.1). NCBI lineage: Eukaryota > Metazoa > Chordata > Ceratodontiformes > Protopteridae > Protopterus > Protopterus annectens. The sequence goes on along the minus strand of NC_056729.1, from coordinate 1,066,192,731 downwards.
GACATCTCAGTCTCTCCAGCATGTTTTGCTTGAATTCTAGACCAGGTTTGGATGCCTAGATGAAGTGGCCCTCATGCTGTTTGTCTTGTGAATGTGCAACAGTTCCATCACAGTTGGATTTGGGAGTGTCTTGTAGATTAGGCATAGGTCACCCCTTAATAGTCAGTAGAAGAGACAGTAAAACAATAGGGCATTTAGAATGAACAGGACATGTGGTTTACACCATGTATTTTTTTCCTGAATATGGCTGGAGTGGAGATAATATGCCCTATATTACCTGGAATTTTGTACACATTCATTATGCAGAATTTTTTTGTGACTGATGAGTTTGAGCAAGGAGGTAAGAATTTCAGCATTGGCAAATTGGGGAGGAACAGTACCATGCATAATTACAGTCTGTTTTGGTAATTATGGCAACTCTGCCTCCTCTTATTTTTTCTGTCTACTTTGAGTATATTGTAGGCTGGTGGAAGGATCTTTTCATGATTAAGAGCCATTCAGTTACAACAATGTTTAGGGGGCTTATCTAAGCGTGGCATCCTGGTATCTTATGTATGCTGCAGAGGAGAAAGCTGGGTGGTTTGACTGGGTTGAATAGTTAAGTTGAGTAGGTAAGTTGAGGAAAGCTGCTGTGTGTTTAACATGCTGGGTAAGTGTATTGGAAGGATGGCACTACATAGTTAGGCTGTGGTAGAAAACAGAGTAAGGATGTGGACATTTATTTTTTTTTAAGTTTGTGCCAAGGTGAGCTTTCCTGAATAGGTGGGGAAGGGAGTGCTGAATAGACCTTGCAACAAGGAATGTGGAAGTGTGTGTTGATATGGTAGTCAGTTTTCACACCAGAAGATGGTAGAGAGGGTGTTGTAACAATATGGAGAGTACCACAACCAGAAAAGTGCAAGTATGAACAGCTGTATCATTAAAACGCTGAAGATGACACAGCACTTTGGGAGGGGTATGCAAGTGTAATTGTGAATAGGGTGGGAAATGCCAGCTACATCACTAACACTCGGTGTGTTGATAGCAATGTAGTAGTATGATTAAAGAAGAGGGTATGCACAGGTAAAGAAACAGAGAGAGGCGGGTAGGACAGTATGGGTAGGGGAGTAAAAGAAATGGGGTGGGGTTTATGCACAAGATTCCACTTGTGCAGTGGGGGCTTGCATGCATGAAAACAATGATTATACGAAGGGAAGAGAGCCGAGAGTCAGTTGTAATAATGATTACATAAAGAGAAGGTTTAGTATGGGTAGGAAGGATGCTACAGTTGGTTAAGATATTGGCTGAGAATGACTGACTCAAGGTAAGAAGTGGAGGGAATGGTGGTATAGTATCATTAATTGCAATAATTGAGACAGATGGTTTGTGACTTGGTGATAATAGTGTTGCCAGTTTTCAAACGCCTGACGTGGGACAGTTTTTGTAAAAAAAATGTGAAATTTTGCAGGACAAAACATACCCACAACCAGTGCAAATGAAAGGACTTCACTTTTCTTTGTCAAAATAAAAGCTTATTCTTGCAGTATTTGAGTTGCTTATGCTACTACTTATAAGATTTGGGTGTTTCATATACAAAATGACCATTTTGTGCAACTATTAAAGAAAACTTAGAAGTATTTATCATCCTAAAATCTGAGGACATTTGAAATTTTTTGCCCCCCCCCGACACAAATGCCCAAAGAGGGATAGGTGGTAACCCTCATGATGAAAATGAGGACTTGTGGGAAGGTTAGGGGTGGAAATAGGGAGACAATTTGGCTGGCTGTAGTAGAGTGATTTGTAGACTGATTAGTGATTTTGTAGATGGGTGGAGATAGCTAGCTTTAAATCCAGTATAAAAGTGCGGAGACATTGTAGTTAAGAGATACAGCACAGCTCAACCAATCAGAAAAACACAGCGTTTTGGGTAAAAAAAAATCTATCACCATAAGCATCCAGAAAGGTTTTCCATCATATACTTAACCACTGACAACATAGTCAGGACTTAAAGTCTGAAAAAGTACAAGTTTATAAAAACAGAAAAGTAGGAGAAAGGTAAACATCAGTGAATTGAAGGGCAGAGGGCAGGGTTGCCCATCTCAGCTTTGTTTTATTTGCATGAAATATTAAAGCAGCTACCATGCAAGGTAAACATGCATATTAGATTATGAACAGTGGCAAGGAGTGCCCAACTGTAGTGCGACTTCTGCAATAGTTACAGTGACACTGTGCTTGCCCTTCAGATTGTTACATAAATGGTTCAGATTCTTAAATAAAAATGAACAAAAGTGCATTCATTTTTACAGCTGCAGAAAGTACATTTGTGCCTACTTAGTCAACTGACTTAAATAGAAGTTATGTCCTTACCATAACGTTCCATGTGGAGTGTTCATCTCGCCTTTGTTCTTACACATGGGTTCGGAGCCAATCCTCGGCTCCGTGTCGGCCGCTTGCAAGCTCTGCATCGAGAAGAAGCTCGAGACAACCTAATACCCACAATCCCCCTCTGCCTTTACCTCAGATCTAGTTTGCAAGTAAACCAGCAGTCAGAGAGAGAAACACTCATGCCAATATCACATATGCACAGAAACTAAGAGTCTATATATATATATATATATATATATATATATGTATACATGCCAACTATATATACAACAACTGCAATGCAGAAGCAGAATGCCCCAGACCAGGCACCAAACTGAACGTTCTTCCTAAGGGTGGGAGGGTGGGAATGTAAGAACAAAGGCGAGATGAACACTCCACATGGAACGTTATGGTAAGGACATAACTTCTATATGTGATAGTGTTCAATCTCGCCGTTGTTCTTACACATGGGTAGCGTCCTAGCTCCTTGTTCCGGAGGAACTCACGGAAGGACGTTCTTGAGCACAGTGGAACCAAAGGTTGCCCTGTCCCTAGAAACCTTGTCTACCTTATAATGAGAAATGAATGTATGTGGTTTAGACCAAGTAGCAGCCGCACAAATAGCATCTAGTGGTAGGCGAGCTGCATGAGCCAGGGATGTAGACACTGACCTTGTGGAATGTCCTTTGGGTTTGTGCAAAAGAGTTTGATCTGTAGAATCATAGACATAGATGATACAATCAGTTAACCACTTAGAAAGAGTTCTTTTAGTAACCGCTACTCCTTTTCTGTTATCAGCAAAGGCTACAAAAAGTTGATCAGATTTCCTGTGATCTTTTGTTCTATCCAAGTAAAACCTTAGTTGTCTGTGGACATCTAATTTGTGCAACATATACTCCATTTTATTGGAGTGATTTTTGAAGAAAGTGGGTAATTCAATGGACTGGTTAATATTGTTAATAGAACAAACTTTAGCAAGGAAGGATGAATTAGTGCGAAGAGAAACTCTGTCAGAGTGAAATATCAAATAAGGGTGTTTAATGGAGAGAGCTTGAAGTTCAGATACTCGCCTAGTAGATGTAATGGCTACTAAAAAGAGAGTCCTCCACGACAGAAATTTTAATGGGCAAGAGGAGGCTGGTTCAAAGGGGGGCAGCATCAACTTAGATAATAATAAGTTTAGACTCCAAGGTGACGTAGGAGATCTAATTGGTGGTCTAATATGAAAAGACCCTTTTAAAAAGGCTTTACAAAGTCTGTGGGCCATAACTGGAGCCCCACATTCTTCCACATGGAAATTAGAAATGGCAGCCAATTGAACTCTTAATGTGGCAGGAGAAGCACCCTGATGGAACAATTCTGTTAAAAACTCTAATATTTTATTCAAAGGAGCTATAACAGGGTCCACTTGCTGTGTATTCGCCCAGAATACAAAGCGCTTCCATTTACTAGTATATGTTTTAGTAGTGGAAGCTTTATGAGAAGCCACTAATATATTTTGAACTGCAGGCGAAAGAAGATCAGACCTGGCTAAGTTAGAATTGGAGCAGCCAAGCTGCTAGATGGAGGGACAAGAGCGAGGGGTGGGGAGCCCCTGACGAGTGAGTCAATAGATCTGGCTCTGGGTCCAGGATCCAGGGTCCCCGAATGCAGTGTGTCATGAGGAAGGGAACCAAATTTGACGAGACCAGAATGGGGCAATGAGGATTATTGTCCTGTGTAGGTTGTTGGCTTTCTGGAGAAACTTTGAGATCAGGGGGAAGGGAGGAAATGCGTACAGGAGACCCGGGGGCCAATCGTGAATCAGTGCGTCCCTGGGGACTTCCCCTGGAGGGGGTAATAGGGCAAAGTAGCTCCTGCATTTGGCGTTCATTGGAGACGCAAACAGATCGCAGGAAGGCTGGCCCCACGCGAAAAATCTTTTTCGCAACTGACTGTTTTAGGGACCACTCGTGTGGTAACAGTATTGCTCTGCTCAGCCTGTCGGCTATGACGTTGGATGACCCCGGGATGTGCGTTGCTATCAGAAAGCGACCCGTGGACTCTGCCCATTGCCAGATTCTCATGGCCTCTCTGCATAGCTGATAGGACTTGGTTCCCCCTTGCTTGTTTATGTACCAGACTACAGACATGTTGTCGGTCTGAACTGCAATAGTTCCCAGAGGAAGAAGGGGAGCAAAGTGTTGCAACGCTAGGAACACTGCCCTCAACTCTAGAACATTGATGTGCAGATTGTACTCTAAATTGGTCCATTCGCCTTGGACTGTCTGTCCCTGAAAGATGCCCCCCCACCCTATCAGGGAAGCGTCCGTGGTCACCGTAGCTGTCGGAGTGGGTAGCACAAATGGTCTCCCCTTGGAAAGGTTGCAAGTCTGAAGCCACCAGTCTAGGTGTGATTTGCATGTGTTCGTTATAAGAATCTCGTGTGTCAGAGGTAGTTGTTGGAACGACCATTGTGCAAACAGTAGCCATTGTAGGACTCTCATGTGCAGTCTTCCCAAGAGTATTGCAATAAGAGAAGCTGACATGAGTCCCAAAACCGTCAGTACCAGTTTTGCTGGGGATTTCCTGGACAAAAGAAGAAGACGTATGTGAGTCTGAAGTGAAAGTATCCTTTCTGGAGGAAGTCTTAGAATTAACTGATGTGTATCTAATTCCGCTCCTATGAATAAGATACGCTGTGATGGCTGTAGTAAGGATTTTCCGAAGTTTACGGAAATTCCGAGGTGAACACACAGTTGAAGAGTGTAGTCTCTGGCCTGTACTAGTTGACGCTGGGTGGTGGCAGAAAGGAGCCAGTCGTCCAGATACGGAAACACCTGGAATCCTAGGCGTCTCAAGTGAGACGCTACCACTGCCATGCATTTGGTGAAGACCCTGGGGGCTGAGGTCAGACCAAAGGGCAGGGCTCGAAACTGAAAATGACTGGCACCCAGCCAGAAGCGCAAATGATCTCTGGATGCCGTGGCCATTTTGATGTGGTAGTATGCATCCTTCAGATCTATTGAGCACATCCAGTCGTCCTTCTGTAAGAATGGAAGGATCGATTGAAGCGTGACCATTCGGAACTTTTCTTTCTTGACAAAGGTATTGAGGTCGCTTAGGTCCAGAATGGGCCTCCAGTCCCCTGTTTTCTTTGGAACTAAAAAGAACCTTGAGTAAGTTCCGAATCCTCTTTGGTCCGCTGGGACTGGTTGGATGACTCTTTTTTCTAGCAGCTTTGAAATTTCTATAGCTGCTGGCTCTCGCAGATGGGGCACATCTGGGAGTCTTTTCTTTGGAATGGGATAGGATAGAAATGGTATATTGTAACCTCTGGTAACCACGCTTTTTACCCACTTGTCTGTAGTTATGTTTTGCCAGGCCTGAGGGTATAAAGCTAAGCGACCCCCGACTGCCTCCAGAGCAGGACAGTCGGGCCTCCTCTCAGGAGTGCTGGAAAGGTTTACCAGGGAGTGTATCCCTGTCACCTTGATTCTGCGGACCCCTCTGCCGCCAGGGCGGCGTCTTCCACCTCTGCCCCTCCTCTGCCTCTAGAAGGGCATCACCCTGTGTGCCTGGGAAAGATCCTTGGGGTTTTCCAAACCACATTTTTCCACCACGTTGCCCTTTGGGGTACGGTCTGGATGGGGTGGAAAAACGGACTCCGACAGCAGACAGAGTCTTTCCCTCCTGCTCACACCGGGTAAGGGTCTCCTTTACTTTGGGGCCAAAAAGAGTGGCACCATCAAATGGGGCGTTAGTAAAGGAAGACTTGAAGGCTTCCGCAAATGAACATAAGCGCATCCAGGATTGTCTGCGAAGAGCAATCGCTGAAGCTGCTGCCCTACTCGAACCTTCGGCTGCGTAAGAGATCAGCCTCATGGACTAGTTCACAATGGATGTAAGGGTATTAAGTTGTGCTGTCACTTTCTCTGAGACAGCAGCATCTGTAGTACCCTGGAGGGTATCTCCCAACTCTTTGACTAGATCCCTCTGTAGTCGTGTAAAGTGGGTCAAGTTGTTCAGGGATCGCATGGAAAAAGCCGCTGAACTAAAAATGCGCTTCCCATACCTGTCCATAGTCCTAGAATCTTTATTAAGGGGATGGACAGATGAGGAAGATTCCGACATCTCCTTTTTCGTGGCCGCTGCCACCACCATAGCGTCCACTGGAACTCCTTTTGTTAAGTAAGTCTTGTCCTGGGGTGCAGTGATATACTTATTAGGCTTCCTAGGGACTGGTTCCACTGTGTCAGGAGCCTCCCACGCCCTTCGAGCAATAAGTTCCATTAATTCATCGAAGGGCGGAGTGACCCAGGAGGAGGAAGGGCGAGCACCAAATGCCTTCAGCAATACTGACTCATCCTCAGAAGGGGGAAGGGACTGCCAGTCACCTCTCTGTTTCAGGATCTCCAATATGTCAGAAAAAGAGACATCTTCTGAAGGTGACTTAGGGGACCCTTCTGACTCATCCAAGTCAGTATCGGATGTCAAAGATTCTTGTGGAGAATCTAAGTGTCTCCTCTTACACAATCTTTTCCTAGGGACTTCTTCGTGGGGAGCATCCGAAGAAGCCTCCGAGGAAGAGGGGGCACCCTCCAGGGGTGGCTGAGACACCGGTGCTCGACGCTTGGATGTAGCCGTGGGTGCAGAGGAGGATAACGGCCCTTTATGGGGAGGAGAGGTTGCTTCTACTGATGTGGTTGTCTGGGTAGACAACACCTTCCTCATGAGATCGAAGGCCCCCGGGTCCCGAGTCGAAGAATCTCCCGGTTCCGAAGAAATGGGAAGAATCCCCGAGACAGGCACCGAAGGCATCGACCCCGAGGACAGAGCCGAATCGATCCGCGCCGAGGCCCCGAGGGGAAGAGTCGGAACCGAAACGTCGGTTCGACTCTCGGCCCCGGAACCAAGGACAGATCGTCGGCTCCGAGACTCCGGTACCGGATCCGACGGAGTCGAGGTGAGAGGAACAGACCAAGAAAAGGCCGGTTCTGGACCCGAGGGCTCCACAATCAGTAGATCAACCTCTTCTGGCTCCAAGGACTGGACAGGTCTCGGAGGAGGAATGGATGGAGACAATGGGAGGCCTTCAAGTTTCGACACCAACTGGGTGGAAACCGAAATAAGTTTGGATAGGGCCGAATGCTCCAATAACTTCTGCACCACACGATCCACATCGACATTGGAGAGCTTAGAAGAAGAACGGGTCGAAGGAACCGAAGACGGAGCCGACCTCAATAGTGTCGAGGGAGCTCCATCACCGGTTCCAAGACTCGAGGCTCGGGAACTGACAACAGTTGAACAATCGGCCCCGAAGTCTGTGGAACCGGTGATCTAACTTTACTCGAAGAGCTCGGAGCCGATGACTTGGGCTCCGACGTCTTCGATTCCTTCGAGGATTTGGATGCCTGGTCTGAAGCATCCAGAGCCTCCTGAAAGGAAGGTTTTAATAACCCCCTGTCCATGAGTTTCCTGCGCCTATCTGTCATGACCCTCCCACTAAAAGAGTGACAAATTGAACAGTCCTCTTGTAAGTGGAGAGGGCCAAGGCAGTAGACACAGGAACTATGGTTGTCAGTAACTGACATTTTTTGGCCACACTGGCAACGTTTAAAACCTGATTTAATTTTCTCAGACATCTTGAAGAAAAAACAGGTAAGAGAAAAAAGGTCAAGTCCAGTAGAGAGACAAATCCAGTAAAAAAAGTCGAATCCGATATACAAGTCAGTCCGGTTGTCAAAATCGAGTAAGGGGTGGAAGGCCCCGAAAAACTCTAACAAGTTAATTAAACTTTAACGGTACCGAGTATTTCTACCTTACCACACACACATACACTATGTCACCAAATAGTACTTTTAGAATAATTTTTTCTCAAAAATAACAAATAAAAGTTATTTCTTATCTGAAGTTGCTCGAGCTAGATCCCAGTGATGCGAACGCAGCAGCGGCAAACTAGATCTGAGGTAAAGGCAGAGGGGGATTGTGGGTATTAGGTTGTCTCGAGCTTCTTCTCGATGCAGAGCTTGCAAGCGGCCGACACGGAGCCGAGGATCGGCTCCGAACCCATGTGTAAGAACAAACGGCGAGATTGAACACTATCACATCTAAAAAATATTTTAATAATCTAAGATTCTATAGCTTTGAACAAGGATAAGAGAATTATAAAATCATCTTACCATACAAATATGGACTTACTCTCCTGTATGAGCAACGTAATTAGATCTGGATTGACTAAATTTCATCAGGCTGTATAAAACTGGAAAAAGTTAAACTAAACCCTCACAAATAAAAGTTAACTTCATGAGCATTCTGTCCTAAAAAATACATATGGTACATATTTGTTCCAAATTCTCCAATTTCCTGGAGACTAGACACTGCGCACACATTTTTTCTAATGATAGCACAAATCAGATAAAGCTGTCAGCTCCTGGTACCCAGTGTAAGGCATTCCAAAAATCAGTACACAATAAAATGAACACAAACTTGTTTGGAATAAAACAAATATATGCATGTATGTTTGGAATGTCATCTCCCCCATCATGAGTGGACTGAAATACAATAATCTCCAGCTTAAGGTACCTCAAATCCACGTTCACAGAAGAATCACAATAAAGAGGCTGCTACTGACTTTAAGGTGCCTTGAAACGGTTTACTGCAAAACATTTATATAACTTACACAAGTATCATGTGAAAGTGAATCCGGTATCCAAACTGTTTCAGACACTGTTATTTTCTCGAGTTCCACAATTGTTCCTGTGCAAGTTGCAGCAGCTAAACCCTGGAATAAAACAGAGTTCAATGTAATAACCATTTCATACCCAACACGTTAACAAGGAAACCGTGAATTTATGCACTTAAAAAGAAAGCAGATATGCACATCAACAATAAACATTAAAAAGTACAACAAATGAATCATAGTTACAACTCAGTGCTAAAATTGCCTGGCACATTTTTGACTTCTGAAATGAAAGCATTATCGGCTGGAAAATCTGATCAAATCACAAACCATCATGCTTCTCACTACAATCTGTTGCAACTAATTCTTTATGAAAGGTATGCTGAGGAACAGATTCACACCAGAAGACTAATGAAGACAGTACTCATTTTTTTTAGCCTCTCTATTCCAATGACACAGTACAAAGCAACTGTGAAATGTTGGGTTTATGCAAAGACCTCATTAAGTGTGTCAGATTCTAAGTCAGCGCCACACTCCAGTTTGTCCATGAGCGCCATCTCTATCACACCTACAGAATGTAACCAACTTCACATATAAATCTCATTTCAACACAGTATTATCTAGTCATAAAAGTGTTGTCTTATTTCTGTTTTCCTAAATTCACCCTTCCATGTACCTTTACTGTATCAAGTTTAGTAGTGGTTCCAGTATTAATTACATTTCACATGGTAATAACAATTCTGAACCTCTCTTTCAAAAAGTATGCACTCCTTCCTGATCTTTTAGTAAGATTATTTCAAACTAATCCCTTTATCCCATTATGCCATGACCTATATTCTTCATTACTCTAGTTGAAAAGTAAAACCACCCTCATTACTCTAGCTGAAAAGTAAAACCACGCTGAGCCAGAGGTGCAAACAGCATACAAATATTTAATGAAGCGCTTTTTCGTCCTACTCACTGGTAGGACTTCTTCAGATAAAACAAGAGCGTTACACTCAGGCTTAAATATACAATGGTGTTAAATAAACAGTCACATGGTTGCAACTTTCAATATAACATAGTTGAGCACTTCTTGAATTTTCATAAGTGCAAATTTAAATATGTATTCATGAATGAGTTATTCTGTGAATGTTTTTATAGGGAAGAATATGATAGAGTGATACTATTAGTTTTATTCAAGTTAGCGTTACACCTTTTTATTGTGATGGATATAACTGTTTAATTGAAGAAGTCCTACAAGTGAGTAGGACGAAAAGCGCTTCATTAAATATTTGTATGCTGTTTGCACCTTTGGCTCAATGTGGTTTTACTTTTCAACTGTTTTTTTCATTTTCCTTAGTTTGAGTGTATTGGCCCCTCATTACTCTAGATACCTTCACTAGCAAATTCTTCTTTACAATTCTCTCCTTTACACCTTTTCCTTTTGATAATATCTTTCCACAACCTATATGTAGACTGTGTACTTTTATTCTCTACTTGTAAATACCATGTACATCCATTCTGAGAAGTGCTTTTCATTATTTATTTATGTATAGTCCTTTGGATTTGTAGGTTAACTTCAAACATAACCGAAATGATTTTACCTCCCAGGTCACTTAAATATAGGTCATGCCCAGTAGGGCTAACCTGGTAAACAAAAATGCAAAAAAGTGATGTTCTCATCACAAGCTGCTCCAAACTATCCCTACAGCAGGGTGGAATTCAAAACACATAACCAACTTAATGCTTATGAGTGCAAATTTTCATGTGTGACCAAAACAAAGTGAAAGTGAAAACTTAAGTACTGTCTGGCACTTAAAACTGAGGATTAAATCTATGAACTATTAACAAGCTGCTCCTTATGGACCAAGGTTTGATTCTCTTAGCCTTTATATGTGCCTGTGTGACCTTGGGCAATTCACTAAGGCAGTGTTTTAGGCAGTTAGGAAATTGGTCTTAACTACCTATGAATCAAAGATGATTCTGTGATGTGTACAGACAAGACGAGATCCTGGCTGAGGTATCAATATTCCATATGAAGAAAGCATACTTATCATACATACACAGACTTTTAATTATTGTCCAACACTGACATACTTCAACTATGGACATGGGATTTAATGCTGAGCTGTACAATAAGGCCTACAAAATCATGACCATCAAAGTCTTCATAGTCCAATCAAAAAGTTATAACCACCACAGGTATGAAACTGACTTTTTCAAATAAAGCCACCCTAATTAAATGTTATTTATTCCCAGATGCAAAAAACACAAACATAAATACTGCACTGCTAAAAAATTATATGATAGTTCAATACATTTTTCCTATTCCTGGAAAAGAAAAAATATAAACATGCACCAATAAATTTGTATGAGAATACTTAGCCAAATGAGCTGATCTTTGAGAAGGCCATCAGGAGTGGAAATCTGCATAAAATGTCAAAATAACAAATTTGAACAAAGTACAGTTGCGTTATCAAGTTACTGTAATGGCATATGCTTGAGTGTGGTCACTGTTGCAGTAGTAACATTAGGGAACGCTGCTGCAGGCTGACGCCTGTGGTAGCACTCTTCCCCCTTTGGCTGGGCTTGTGTCACTGTAAGATTAGACATCTTGTTATACTAGAAATTATTCAAAGGGGGGTGGCATAATGGATAAGGTCTTTACCTTAAAAGATACAAGTACAGAGTTTGTTCTGACATCTTCTAGGCTTGTTAACAGTCTGCACACTGATACCACTTTTGTAAGTTCATAAGTAAATACTAGGCTGGTACTGGACACAACCTTCTGGTTGTTTTCTTGGCTTCCCCCTGAAGATAAGGCACGACACCTGCAGCCTGCTTGTAAGCCAGCAGTCTTTAGATACTTACCTTCCTACCCAGCCTCAGCAATCAAGAAGTAAAACTGAAAGAAAAGAATGAGGCTGGACACGGATTCAATACGGATAAGGAAGGGGAAACCAGTACCTACCTTGCCCCTTACTAGCAAATAAACAGGGGACAAGGGAAGGGACCCCAGAATGTAAGAAGGCCACACTCAAACATTTACAAATAACTAAATAAAATAATTAACTAAATTAATCAATAGCTGGTACCAAATTCGAGGACAAACTAAATGCCAAGAAAAGCACCACTGTATCCTTTAGGAAGTCATCTGTCTCCGAGTTAAGCCAGTTGTTCAAGATTTGGGAACTTATGTGGACATTGACCTAGCTTTTGACCAACATGTGTCCAAGTCCTTGTGTACTGCACAGCTTATAAACAAAGGGATTGTGTTTAGATCTAGGGATGTCAATGTCCCTCTTTATTCATCCCTCATTAAGCCAATCACTGAATATAATGCCCCTCTTTGCAATGTTTCTGTCAAGACACATGCAACAACTGGAATGCTCACAGGGATTAGTAAAATGATACAAGGCCTAAATAACGTCCCACATAGACCTAATCAAAGCCCTGCCATTGTACTCTGTATCCTATAGACTGCTGAGAGGTGACCTGAGTATGGCATGCGAGGCATCCTCCGGACAAAAACTGATGCATTTACTGTATATCAGCAAGTCAAATACCAAATGCATCAGAAATACTCAAAGGATCTAAACCTCTTCTGTAGCATCAACAGAATGGTTTGGATGGAGAAGTACATCTCACAGAGGGTACCACTGCTCTGGAACAGACTCCCCATCCACATAAAACAAAGTTCACCTCCTGTGCATATTCAAGCACAACTTGGATCTGTGGATGTGAAACAGAAGAAAATTTACACCAGGACTCCCTCCTGTACTACTAATGGACAGAGGTTGTTCCTAAATGCTTTATCCCATACACGGGTTCACTCAAATGATCAATGCTATGATAACGGTTATTCTTATTGGGGTAATATATAATTATCGACCATATGGATGAATAAGGCCAATCTCTAATAAAATGGGATTGGTTAATTAAAACACAAAAAGGGAAACTGGCAAGGGCATACAGATTAGTACTTACCCAAGTACCTATGGTAAGTTGAGAACATAATTACCCAAGCTCTTCATCTGGGTCACTGTTGCAGTCATCACATTAGGCAAAATTCTTAAACCTGGCACCACACATTCTAGCACATGGCTACAGCTCATCTGGAGAAGAGACTGCCCTTTAACATGGCTGAAGTAACCCCCCCCCCCATTGCCCTGAAAACCATACCTAACCTGTAATGTTTAGAAACTATGTACTGAAACCCAGATGGCTACTTCCAAAATGTGTCATGTACTAACCCATTTTAGAAAGGCAATAGTAGTAGCAGTGGCATTTATACAGTTTCAAGAAACTGTAGTTGGTGGCTAAACCTTTAGCAATGCCAGCTTTTCTAATATAAAATTGACATTCCAAGCTGGAACTGTCTGTCTAGGAGGTCCAAGACAGAGGAGCACTTCAAAAATTGCCGTCTGTTGTTCTGGATGCCAGGAGAGGCCATAAGTAACAGACAGGCAGAGATGGCTGAAGAGTGCACCCTTACAGAAATCTAAGCTTTGCCAGTGCAGAAAAACATCTTTGAACTGTGGCTGCTTTAACATATGTAGTGTGTAGTTTCCTCCTTTGGCACCAGGGGGGAAATTATTCCTCTTGGTTAGCAAACACCTCCATGTACTTGGCCTCCTAGCCTCCTTCATGACGAACATTTTGCAATAAAGTCCCTCACAAGGAATGTTATATCTTCTCAACTAACAGATTCATTGTGGCCAGGTTGGGGTTAATGAGGGACACCACACATGGTGACAAGAAATTAACATACTGAGGCAGCATGCGAGTGGTCTCCTTTAACTGTAGCTGACGGCAGAACCAATGCTGCCCGGGTCAGAAGGGAGCAATCAACATGACTTCCAGACCCTTCTCGATCTTCTGAATAATCCCGGGGGAGCAAGAGAATAGGAGTTAAAGCACACAAAAACACGCCAAACTTAAACCGAATGCATATACCTGCCAGGCATTGCTGTGGCAAATTTCAGAAGCAGTATTTCTGCTGTTACTCATTTGGAGAAGCAAATAGGCCTCTCTCTGTCACACCAGCTGTTGATCACCAGAAATGCCTCTTGTGTAACATCCACTTGTGTGGATCTGCAGAGATCATGCTTAGATTGTCTGCCATGGTATTCTCCTAGCTGAGGATGCACGAAGCACAAAGATGTAGCGTGAACTGCAGAGCTAGTTTTAAAAACCACCACACATAGATAAGAATGGGTTCTCCTCCATCATACTTATGTACTACATTAAACTGGTGTTGCCTGTGACACCCTCCATCATCCCAGGTACCTTGAAATCTTTCAGCATACAGGTACTTGCCAGCATCTTCTTACTGTTTAATAAGGTGCTGTCCTAACATGTCCATTTGCCCTGTAATTGATATCCAGATTGTGGGCACCCCAGCCCTGTTCCGAGGCTTCTGTTGTCATAGTCTGACTGGAATGGTTGCTCTGAATGGTGTTCCCTAAAGTTTTCAGATTTGTACCACTCACCCATCTAATTCCCTCTAGTATTACTGATATCCTAGCTTCTAAGGGGTCCACCTGTTGACCCAATGAGTTTCACAGGAACCACTGTCTTTTCTGATGTGTGGTCTGGCTAGAAAAAACACTTAGACTAGTGAATACCATGTGGTCCAGGATGCACAAATGTTAATATGATTGTCCAATGTAGTCTGTCTGCCATGGTTAGAACAGGTATATTATGCCACTTCTCCATGGGAAGGAGCACTATGCAGAAGCTAGTATCCAAAGAGGGCCCCTGAGAAAATCTATTCTCTGGGAAGGAAACAGCCATATTTTTCCAAGGATGTATGCTGTCCACAGATATAAATAGGCAACTGGGGTAATACAGTGTTAGGGATTTAAATAACTGTAGATGCTCAAGTATAAACAGACATCCACCAACCACACTGGCATAGGAATCCAAAAATAAATAAAGAAAGCACAAGGCTGTTCACCACCTTCATTTATTTTCAAGAACACTTCAGTCTGGTACCTTGGCCATTCACCTTCACATGATAATTCACTTCCTGCCAAAGGTAACTTCTATACAACCCGTATAAAAAAAGTTACCTTTGGCTGTAAGTGAATTATCCTGTGTAGGTGAATGGCCAAGGTACCAGACTGAAGTGTTCATGAAAATAAATGAAGGTGGTGAACAGCCTTGTGTTTTCTTTCTGAATTTTTAGATTTCTATGCCAGTGTGGTTGGTGGATGTTTTAATATGATGTTGGATTTAGCAGAGGCTGTTACAGGTGTTTTTCGGACACCACTGGTTCAGGATAAATTCCTGTTTGCTGACTTGTTTTGCAGGAGAGAATACAAGTTAGCTTCCAATGATTCATGGCTTATGATTAATGAGGATGATTTTTGTGAGAAATGTTAAAGATTGGAGAGACTTGTGCTTAAAGAAGTCACCTTATTCTATGATATTTAACTGCTGGAGAAATATCTAAGCTTGGACATTACCATGAGGGGTTAGATGGTTGACCGTTTGCCGGCTGGTGAGTTTAATGAGGAAGAGATGGATTTGGTGGAAGCAGGTGTTATTGCAGTGTACTTTGGGCTGGCTCCAGAAATTGAGAGAGAGAGAATTTAAGGTCGCACAGCAAGTTACAAAATGCATTCAAGCAGTTGCAAAATGTCTTGCTGAATGAAATGCTGGAATCTACCTTCTCTAGCAAAATGAAGGAATTAATGGTAAAAAATTGAGAAGGTGGAATCCAAGATTAATCATCAGAAGAAGAAAAAGTTGAATATGGACATAAAGGATTTTGAGAGCGGCCTTATTTATTCTTGGCAACATAAGCTGCATCTTGGAAAGTCAAGGGTTAGGTCTGCAGAAGGCTGTTCCAATGCAATGCGTGATTCTTCCTTTTCTTCTGTTGAAGCTATGTCTAGCAAGGAGAGTGTTTCTTTAATGTGCAAGCAGGACAACTTAGAATACATGGAGATTATGCTGGAAGCTCATTCTTTCCAAACGGTTGAGGAAGGGGATGGAAAGGTCGAGGCAGTGGGAAAAAGAACTTGTTTTTTTCCATTTCTTTTGGACATTTTTTGGACTAATTTTGAACTCAAGAGTAAGTTGTATGACTTTAAACCTGATTACTATTAATTTATCTGATTTAAATATTTTGGATGCAGCTAAATGTGTGCTGATGAGGGGTGCAAAGTTTGTACCCACGAAAGTACCTACATTAGCAGAAATTATGACTGATGTAAAAAAAAAAATTTAGGTAGCTGCACCTGCATGTATATTTTCAAGGTAGACATGGAAAACAAAATGTTGATAAAAATATAGAAGCAATGAATGACAGTAATTCTTGGTTGAATTTGTCTATGATACTGGCTTTTTGGACCCTGTTATTTCAGACGTTTGGGAGTATGGGGAAGTAAATGAACTGACTAACAACTTTTTCTGTACAGGAAATGGCAAATTAGACGTTCCTTATTTTCCTTGTGATAACTATTTTGAACATCCCAAAATTTCTACAGCTATTTGACCTTTTGAAAACATATTATGTAAGAAAGCAAAATTTAAATTTGAGAAATTGGTAAATAGTAGTAAAAGTTACAATTTAAAAGATGAATAGATGGCCCTGCAGCATCTTCGGACAGGGCTTGTTGATGTATTTAGGCAGGCACATAAGGGGGCAACTGGATTATCATGAGTAAGACCAAGTATCTTAAAATTGTTAATGAACTAGTTTCAGATAAAGAGTAATGTGCTGTATTGCCCCACAACACCGTCATCTCAATTAACTCACTGTTCCTTGAAATTTTGGAAAAGAGAGGAAGGTTAGGTTTCCTCACACCTATGGATGTAAAGAAGTTGCATATTTCTAAACCAAAAGTTCCTGTATTTTATGAAATCCCTAAGGCGCATAAATATTTCGGGGACCCTCCAGGTAGACCCATTGTGTCAGGAATCGATTCGTACAGTAGAGAGTCCATTATCCGAAAGTCAATCATCAGAAAAGTCAATTATCAGAACCAGCCTTCAAAAGTTTTGTGGTAGGAAAAACCAAAGTCTGAATATGTAAACATCATATGCATTTGCTTGAGTATGTTTTTTTGAGCTTGTAGCCAGCTCGTGTGTGAAAAATATTCTTTACTGTCCACTGGAATCACTGAATGGTTCATAGGTAGGTACTAGGCTATCTGCCTGAGGGCATTTATAAGCCTAGCCAGAGTGTGTCGGCTTTCACCGTCCCATTGATTAACTGATCCTCCGTCAAGCAGAGCAAATGAAGTGATCCCAGGGGTGTATTTTCTGTTACCCATCCACTCGTTAAGGTTTCTCCTGAAGAGCGTTAGTGAGGGGCTCTGCCTGATGTAATTTGGAATTTTGTTCCAAAGCATGGGGAGTCTCTGACAGGAATCTATCCCTCCAGCATGTTCTATTTATTGTTGTGGCAAGGTTTAGCTCACTAGAGCGCGTGGCTCGCAGTGACTTGGATTTCTTTAGGAGAAGCATGTCCATCATTTCTGAGTTGGACATGGCTTTGTAAGTCAGGCAGAGATCACCTCTGAGTAAGCGATATGCCACTGAGTAAAGCTGGAGTTTTTTCAGTCGGGCTGCATAGGACGTATGTTTGAGACCAGTAATCCTCTTGGTGAGGTACTTTTGTGGTCTTTCCAGCTGTTGGAAGTGTCTTGTGAGGTACATCCCAAATGGGGCATTGTACTCTATGATGCGTCTAATGAGTGATGAGTAGAGGGGCACTATAACCTCTATTTCTAGATGCAAACCCTTTAGTAATTAGATGGGCCATATAGAAGGATTTTCTAATTACTTTGGCAATATGATTGTCAAAAAAGAGATTACTATCTACCTGGGTCCCCAGATCTCTTATTACCTCTTCTGTATTAAGGGGGCTGCCACCTATGTGGTAATTCGTGGGTGTTTTGTTTTTCCCAAATGGGATGACTATGCATTTTTTGGCATTTAGTTTGAGGCCATGACTTCGACACCAGGTGTCCGTCTCAGTAAGGCCCTTTTGGAGGATGTCCGTGTCAGCCAGAGAGTCAATTATGGCTCCCAGTTTGCAGTCATCGGTGAACCTGGTTAGCCACCGTCCTGTACTTCTGAGAAGTATATGCCAAACAGTACGGGTCCCAGGACAGACCCTTGTGGGACGCCACTTGTGACTGGTTTAGAGTCGGACCTGGAGCCTGCTATTCTTACCGTGCCAGTTCTGTCTGTAAGCCAGTTGGCAACCCATCTCGTGACATAGGGGTTTATGTTCTGGCTGGTGAGTTTTTCTGTAATACCAGAGTGGGGAATGGTGTTTAAAGCCTCGGCGAGGTCAAGGTAGGCTGTGTGAGCCACCTTTCCCTCGTCTATGGCCTTGGTGACTGTCTCGAAGAAGTCAACCAGGTTTTGTAGGCATGATCTGCCCTTAATAATGCCGAACTGGGTCATGATCTGCTCTTAACAATGCTGAACTGGGTTGGGTCAAGTGTTTGGCAGTTTCCAATGTCTTTGTTAATGAGTTCCATGATGATGCATTCCATAGCCTTGCAGACAAGGCTAGTCAGGCTTATGGGGCGATAGTTACCAGGGTCAGTTGTGGCCCCTCCTTTGTGGAGAGGAATAACAGTTGCTGTGCACCATTCTATGGGCACGTAGCCTGTGGAGAGGCTGAGGCTGAACAGCATGTTTAGGTGGGGGGTTAGTTCGTGCAAGACGCAGCCTGGGATACCATCTGGTCTCACTGACGCTGTGTTTTTGGCTTTTGAAAGGGCTGTTTTCATCTATGCGTCTGTGATTTTTGGGACACTACACTTTTTCGGTATTGTTGTGGGCCCTTTTGGACCAGGTTTCAGTTACTGCACAGATGTCGACGTTCTCCATACTGAGGAGTGCTTCGAGCGCGTGCATTTTGAGATTTAAACTCCTGGTGTTGAGCAGCATAACCCTCAGTTAATTGTGCTGTTTATGGAGGTGGGTTTGACTTATGAGCCTTGCCTAAAAAAGGCACTATGGGGGGCAGCAAGAGCCTTGGCCAGTATTCGAAAGCCTAGAGGTGACAGATGCAAGATGTCTCTTGCGAAGAAACGCGGCTTGTCGAGCATGTCGTCCCAGGCTGACAGACACTGGAATCCCTTTGAATTACATCAGAAGTTTAGCCAATTGTTGAAATTGATCATTTTTTCTTTATACTGAGGTATCATTCTTGGTGAGGGCAGGTTGCTAATCAGGGTCATACCAGCCTGGGCTACATGACCAGAGAGCTCTTCCATGTCTCTTTTCATGTAGTCCAGGGAGTAATGTCTCAGATCATTCACACCAACATAAACAATGATGGAGTCATATTTGTACTTGTTCTGGAGTGACCCGAATGCTTGTGTTATGTGGCGGATTCTGGCTCCCGACAGGCAGCTAACAGCAACCTTCTGCTTGTCCAGCCTAGTGAGTGGGACGTCAGTGTGCCTGACTATAGAGTCACCTATTACTAGTGTGTTAGGTATGTTATTTCACCTTAAGAGATGTGATTGTGCGGCACACTGATTTTGTGTTTTATGTGTTGTCTGGTTTGTGATGGGAAGTGCAGATTGTTTGGGTGTCTGCTTTGGAAGTCTCTGAAGCGTTTGCAGGTTTTTATTTAGAGCCTCCGAGTAGGATTTTGTGTATTTATGTGTATTTTTTGCCAGTGCTGTTTTAGTAGGTCTGTGTGCAGCTGGAGGTGTGGTGCAAGTGTTAAGCTTCTCCTCTTGACTGTCTGTTCCAGTCTTGGGTGGAGACAGCTTAGCTTCCAGTTTGGCTGTATAATTGCATCTCTCGCATATGTTAGTGTTTTGTGGTTGGAGGAGAGGGTTGTCTGTGTACATGAGGCAGTTGGAACACTGCCTCAGGATACCCAGATTCACCAGCTGGACTGGAAAGTGCACCTGAAGTTGCCCTTTGGTCATGCCTGAATAGTAGGGTGAGCTGCTTAGTCGCTTGGTTGGTGAGGGGTGAATAAAGAGCCTTGCCCTGCTGGGCAATCACTGTTAGGGTATATTAGTGCTTGCTATTAGGTGTGAGCAAGTACTGGGCTGTAAGATGCTTTTTGAGTGCTTAGGTTGAGAGTTAGACTAGTTTCAAGGGAAAAACTGAAGAGGAGACTTAGTGGAGCTGGGAATAATTTAACCGTAGCTAACAGGCACAGCCCGGTGCGCAAAACCATGCAAATGCAGTTTTTATAGTAGGGAAATGAAAGCGATAGAAATTAGCCCAAAATGGCCAATAAACTATTAACTTCTGGGCTGGTACCACTCCTCCAGGGACAGACAGGTTGCTCAAAGCTCTCCTCTCTCACAGGTGAAGAGAAAAACTTCCTTCTATCCAAGTAAGGTATGGGCAACTCAGAAACTAGTATCACAGCCCTGAATTCAGCACTAGCCTGAAAACTGGACTGTACTAGCTTAGAAAGGCAGGAAAAAAGGAATTTTTTTGAAAAGATAAGGCAAAAACAGTAAAAAATACACTTAAAACATCTTTAAATGACAACAAACAACCAGAAAAGGCTATCGCACTTTAGTGTGTAGCCTACAACAGTTAAATTATTTAAACAAAAACAACTTTTTAAAAGTGCAGGCAGTCAAATAAGTACAATATGTTAAAAAAACAAGCTTTTAAATCACAATAAACGGTGGAAAATCTGCATTTAGGCAGAAAACAGTTAAGTACAGCAAGAAAATACAGAAAACTGATAACTAATTACTCCAAAGTCTCTCTTCTAAGCTAGAAGGTTTGTATCAGTTTAAGGCTTTCTAGTGCTATCCAGTAGGTTAGTTACAGGAAAGATGGGGAACAAGCGCAGATGTGGCCTTTTAAACCAGAAAGTTGAAAGAGACGGACAAACTGTCCAAATGGTCAATAAACTACAATTTCTGGGCCAAGAACCTCTCCTCTCATAGCATGCTACCTAGTGCTTACTACTCCCACTGATGAGCTAGAAGGCTTTCTTCCAACATAGAAAGGCTTGCGGGGCTCAGAAGCTTACCAACAGTCCTGGATACAGCAACTCTGTATCTGGACTAGGCTAGTTACAGGAAAGGTGGGAAACATGTGCAAGTGCGGCTTTTAAACCAGAACGTTGAAAGAGATGGAAAAAACTGCCCAAACGGCCAATAGCTACAATTTCTGGGCCAGGAACCACTCCTCTTGTGGTAGATAGGCTACCTAATGCTTACCACTCACACTGATAAGCTAGAAGGCTTCCCTCCAACACAGAAAGGCTTGGGGGGCTCAGATGCTTACAAAGAGTCCTGAATACAGCAAATCTGTACCTGGACTAGACTAGTTACAGGAAAGGCGGGGAACAAGTACAAACGTAGGCTTTTAAGCCAGCAAGTTGAAAGAGATGGAAAACTGCCCAAATAAACTACAATTTCTGGGCCAAAACTCACTCTTCACATGGAGGATAGGCTACCTAGTGCTTACCACTCCAACTGATAAGCTAGAAGGCTTCCCCTCCAACACAAAGGCTTGGGGGGCTCAAAAGCTTACTAACAATCCTGGATACACCAACTCTGTAACTGGACTAGGCTAGTTATAGGAAAGGCGGGAAACAGGCACAAGTGTGGCTTTCAAACCAGAAAGTTGAAAGATGGAAAAAACTGCTCAAACAGCCAATAGCTACAATTTCTGGGCGAGGGACCACTCCTCTTGTGGTAGATAGGCTACCTGATGCTTACCACTCCCACTGATAAGCTAGAAGGCTTCCCTCCAACACAGAAAGGCTTGGGGGGCTCAGATGCTTACAAAGAGTCCTGAATACAGCAAATCTGTACCTGGACTAGACTAGTTACAGGAAAGGCGGGGAACAAGTACAAACGTAGGCTTTTAAGCCAGCAAGTTGAAAGAGATGGAAAACTGCCCAAATAAACTACAATTTCTGGGCCAAAACTCACTCTTCACGTGGAGGATAGGCTACCTAGTGCTTACCACTCCAACTGATAAGCTAGAAGGCTTCCCCTCCAACACAAAGGCTTGGGGGGCTCAAAAGCTTACTAACAATCCTGGATACACCAACTCTGTAACTGGACTAGGCTAGTTATAGGAAAGGCGGGAAACAGGCACAAGTGTGGCTTTCAAACCAGAAAGTTGAAAGAAATGGAAAAAACTGCTCAAACAGCCAATAGCTACAATTTCTGGGCGAGGGACCACTCCTCTTGTGGTAGATAGGCTACCTGATGCTTACCACTCCCACTGATAAGCTAGAAGGCTTCCCTCCAACACAGAAAGGCTTGGGGGCTTAGAAGCTTACAAAGAGTCCTGGATACAGCAAATCTGTACCTGGATGTCTATAGACTAGTACCAGGAAAGGCAGAAAACAAGCACACACAGACTATTAACTCAGAAGGTTGAAAGAGAGGGAAAAGCTTTCCAAACGGCCAATAAACTATAATTTCTGGGCCAGAAACCACTCCTCCTGTGGTAGATAGGTTACCTAGTGCTTACCACTCCCACTGATAAGCTAGAAGGCTTCTCTCCAACACAGAAGGGCTTGGGGGGGCTCAGAAGCTTACCACAGTCCTGGATACAGCAAATCTGTACCTGGACTACACTAGTTATAGGAAAGGCAGGGAACAAATGCAAAATGGGCTTTTAACCAGAAAGTAGAAAGAGATGGAAAATCTGCCCAAATGGCCAATGAACTATAATTTCAGGGCCAAAACCCACTCTTCCCATGGTAGATAGGCTACCTAGTGCTTACCACCTCCCACTGATAAGCTAGAAGGCTTCCCTCCAACAGAGAAAGGCTTGGGGAGCTCAGAAGCTTACCAACAGTCCTGGATACAGCAAGTCTGTATCTGGACTTGACTAGTTGCAGGAAACGAGCTTAGAATTTTTTTTTTGTTACAGAAAAGCAGCTAAAACAGCAGTAAATACAATTCAAATTGTAGTGCAGGCCAGCACACCCAAGTGCATAGTAACACTATGGCAAATAAAGTTCAAATAAATGCAATTAAATTAACAAATGACTAAAAAATCAAGTGCAAAAGGCAGTAAATTAGAAGGCTACTAACAAGCAGTAATAAGTGCAGAGTAAGAGCAACTGAACAGATAGCATGCAGAAGAGCAACTAAGACAGTTACAGTAAGAGCAGCAGAATAAAAAAATATATATTTTTTTTTTGAGGGAGGGAACAGAGCAGGATTAAGATGCTACAGGGGTTGTCCTTCCCAAATGCTCTCTTTGTACACAGTAGGAGTGCCTGAAATCAGAATATGATCTCACTGCACTCAGTTGAGTGAGAAAATGAGATGGGCCCAGAAGGAGCATCCAAATACAAATCTACAAGAGGGGCGGGCAATTTCAAAGCCACCAACATTAACACCAAAACAAAAACAGGGAGGGTGGGTGAGGAACTAACTGTAGAGAGACAGCCACAACTTCAGTTGAGTTAATACTCAGTGGAAAACACAAATAAATAAATTAAATACAGTACTATATGCAAAAGAGAAGATAAAAGTGTACTTAAATTCACTTATACGCCAAGCTAATTTCAGGTAGATGTTAGCCGGGCAAAGCTCTGATATTAAACAGAGATAACTCAAAATGTACCACTTACATAAGGCAAGAATGTCAGTGAAGAGGTGAAACTACCCCCCATTGCTACCAATGGCTACACAGAAATTCTAAAAGTACTCTGTGGAGAGACAGCCACAACTTCAGTTGAGTTAATATTCAGTGGAAAACACAAATAAATAAATTAAATACCGTACTATATACAAAAGAGCAGATAAAAGTGTACTTAAATTCATTTGTACGTCCAGCTGATTTCAGGTAGATGTTAGTCGGGCAAAGCTCTGATATTAAGCAAAGATGTAAAGTGTATTCCTGCGTGCAGAAAAGTGTGTGAAAAATATTCTTTACTGTCCATTGGAATCGCTAAATGGTTGAAAAGCGTATTCCTGTGTGCAGAAAAAGGAAAGGATTTTAGAAGTTTTTTATCCAGTTCAATATTATGTTTGATTATCCTAACTACACTAGGTCCCATTTCGTTCGGATATTCGACTCTCTACTGTATTTGCAAAATGTAGGGATATTTTTGGATGGTCAGCTTAAGAAATATTTGCAAAGAGAACTAGCACATGTTAAAATACTTTGGAACTTTGTGATATGTTGAAAGGGATTAAGTGGGGGGAGAATTTATTTTGGGCAATGGTTGATGTTAGTTCATTTTATACTAACATCGATTTAAGATGAGATTTGGAAGCAATAAATAGTGTAGTGAGGGAGGGACCTTACACCTCTTTTCTGATTCTGATACTGGAATTTTTTTAACAAAAAATAATTGTGTGTTAAGCAAATGAAATTTTCTTAGAAAGGGCACTGTGATGGGTGGCCCCATTTTCTCCTACCTATGCTATAATGTATACGGGAGAATTTGAAAAGAAAATTTTGTACGTCTAGATTTTTATCCGAACATGTAGTAGTGTACAGGAAATATATAGATGACTTTTTTTTTTATTTGTAAAGATAAGGAAGTGGATTTTGTGGGGTTCATGGATATGCACTGCCTCAGGTTCACCTATCAAACGAACAAACAACCCATCCAATTTTTGGATGTGGAATTCTATACAGAGCAGTGTTGTACTATACAACACAAACCATATTGGAAAAAGACAGCAGTTAACTTTTTGCATGCTACCAGCATGCACCCCCCCCCCAATTTAATTAATTCTCTTCCTTATGGGGAATTTAGGAGGATTTTCTTTAGTACTTCAGAAGAGAAATGTAAAGGAGAACTGAATGAGGTGAAGTGTAGATTATAGTGCTCATGGGTATTTGGAGGGTACAATAAATGAGACTAGAAAGAAATTGGATAAAATAAGCAGTACCAAGCAGGGAGGAAAGTATGATGTGAAACAGTGGAATAGTTTTGGGCAGTTTAAAGGACATACAGCAGGTCAGTTAGATAATGACAAAAAAAATTCTTTGTTGCCAGATATTCACCTTTTTCTGAAACTCTGGAAGATTTAGTTAGAAATGTATGGCATGAGGTATGTCAGGATGATATAGTAGGAGAATTTTTCCTAAACACATAACTTTTTTGTACGGCAGATATAATTTGTAAAAATACTTCTCCAAAGCAAACTTCATGCTACTCAAGTCAGAAGTGACAAACTTCATGACACCCATGCAGACAGGAACTGAAAGTTCGACTGCTGAATCCTACACTAAGGCACTGTACAAGCACATCCACTCGTGCATGAACAGTGCCATCCCAAATAGAACAAAGACGCTGTCCTCCACAAAAAGGAAGCCAATCTGGTGGTCCCCTGCCATAAACAAACTTTACAACAGGGACGAAACTGTTGCAGAAGAGGAAAATCCCAGGATGCAAAAAACTCCCTTATCAGCCTCAGTAAGAAGCTGAGATCCCTCATAAACTCCTCCAAAGCTAGTTACGAAAATAAAATTGCCAAAGATTCCAAAGACAACCACAAGGTGTTCTATAGCTATTGTCAAGAATCTAAATGGTAATGCTCAGATCTGCTCTGAGCTACAACAGAATGGCATTAAATATACTGATCCCAAGGATATTGCCAATATCCTGGCAGATCGATTCAGTGCCAACTTCACCTCCCCTCACCCCCTAAAGGGCCCATCTCAATACCAAAAGATTGCCAAATTCTGGTAATAAGGACTGGCACCTCACCTAAGTGTCATGTTTAATCACAGCCTCACCTCGGGCTGCATGCCCACTGAGTGGCCCACAGCTACCCCTTTTTTTTTAAACCAGGAAAAGTCTTGAGTAAAATCCCTAGCCTATCTATAGTGCAGGAACTGGCTCTATTGCTCCCAGGTTTAGCAAAGAAACAACTTGTTTTTCTGTTACTGCCCTTTGAAGTGGGGGAATATCTGGGTATCCTTGGAGGATCGGGAAGGTGTGAAAGGAGAATTTCTAGCCTTGGAATACTATTTTAAGCACCCATTTGTCATCTGTGATAGTGTGCAAGACCATCTGCAAAACTGGCTAACCTTCCCCCCAAAGGGTAACCCTGGGCCCGCAGAGGCAAGCAGGGGAGGGCCGGAGTCACTGAATATGCCTTGCTTTGGAAAGTCTGCTTAGAACTCCTAGATTCTGAAGATGAAGCCTGCCAGTGCTTAGCCTTTTGAGGGGTGGAAGTTTATCCCCTGGAAGACCTGTAACCCCTAGACCTAGTGCGACCCTGTTTACTAGGGTCAGAAAAAGTCCAATTCTTAGAAGGGTAATGCCTACTAAAACGAGGAGGCTGAACTTGCAGACAATCCTTAACAGTTTGCATAGATTTAGCCTTATCCTCCAACTTTTTCAACCCCTCTTCTGCTTTGCTACCAAAAAGATTGTCCGTATGCAAGGGCACATCCAGTAATTTAGATGTGACAGGTTCAGAAAGGGGCTGTTCCCTGAGCCAAGCATGTCTTCTAATAACAGAACCAGTGGCCGCTGCCCTGCAAGAAGCCTCCAAAGTGTCAAAACCACAATGTAGAGAATGTTTAGTAATAAGAGTGGCAGAATTCAATAAATCTTGCATGTCCTTACTCTCCATCAGGGAAGGAACACCAGCAAATTTAGCTTTAATGGCCTCCAAAGTATGCTGCTGATACTTAAGCATATGGAAGAGACAATTAACAGACTTAATAGCCAGGGTGGAAGAAGTATAAACCTTTTTACCCCATCTATCCAAGGCCCTAGATTCCCTGTCAGACGGAACAAGATTTTTAGCAACCATGGCTTTAACACCCTTAGGGCCCCAAGAATCTCTGATCAGCAGTAGGATTCTTGAAAAGGAACTGATGAGAATCAGGAACTCTACAATACCTGTCAGGCTTTCTGGGAGCAGGAGGAACCGAATTAGGAGTGAAAGAATTCTCCATGAAAACATCAACAACTTCCAAAACTGGAGGGATAGGCAAAAGCTTCTGCTGAGGCAAATCCAAGAACTCCCTAATCCACTTCTTTGACTGAGGGTAGTCCTGACTTTCCCATTTGAAATGCTCCCTAAGAGTGTTCAGAGTATCCCGAAAAGAAAAGTCTTCTGGAGGGGAGGCAGAAGGGATGGAGTCTTCTGCATCAGAATCCTCAAAACCAGAAAAAAGCAGAGAGTTTCCTTCTTCATCAGCAGAGGTGCTGGAAACCTCTGAGTCTGAGGCAGACAACACTTCTGGGGACAATTCCCTAGCCCTCTTAGGAGGAGGTGGCTGAGAGCCCCTGATAAGAGTCAAGAGATCACTAGCCATCTTAACCATCTGAGCCTGAGGTATTTGAGGGGAGGCCGGCACCTGCTTTGTAGTAGATTTTCGGCTGGAAGGCCTGCTAGAAAGCAGGAGGGACTTGGAAGGACTAGCCACCGCAGAAGTGTGAACTG
Organism: Protopterus annectens; assembly: GCF_019279795.1. Classification (NCBI taxonomy): domain Eukaryota; kingdom Metazoa; phylum Chordata; order Ceratodontiformes; family Protopteridae; genus Protopterus; species Protopterus annectens. Next base: position 1,066,165,392 of record NC_056729.1, on the reverse strand, counting down.
AGGTTGTCAGTCTGGATCTGGTCTCCGGTTGGAGAAGAGAGGCCTCAGAAGCTGGCGCCTGCTTAGTGGCTTCAGATCCATCAGAGGTGGCGACTGGTGGAAGTTCCGAAGACAGGGTAGAAGCCTGCGGAATGCAGGACTCAGAAAAGGTCTCTGCAGATGCCTGCTGCTGAACATCCATAGACTGCAGGGGCAATGAAAGTGCCTCACTGGCTACCGCTGGACTGACAACCAACTTAACAGGGACGTCATCGGTTAATTTGACACTAAGCCTGTTGCGGTCCTTTATCCTTGCACTTCTTAGGAACATCCGAAGTCAGGAGACGCCACACTGACAAACTTAGGCCAAACTCCGAAATGCTTGAACAAGATCCTAGCTCTATGGCGAATGGAACACGGGTTGAAAGAAGCACAGAGAACACAGTTAGAGATATCGTGCTCAAGGCCCAAACAAGTGATACAACAGGAGTGAAAATCATGGTGCGGAATCTGTTTTCCACAGGCAAGACAGTTAATAACTTTCTCTGACATTCGTTAAAGCAAAAAAAGTGGGTCCCCAACGGGGTACTTATCTGAGGATGTCTTCAACTAAACAGCTGACCGGTACTTGTGCAAAAATGCTTCTGCTTCGGGCTCCGCAGCAAGAAAGACTGAGGAAATGGTGTTGGCTGCCTTGCTTTGTACCTAACGTCCTGGCGTCAGGCTTAAACCGAAGACAGCTGATGTCATATACCAAGGATTTTGGTATTCTGGCCGACTGTGGGCTACTGGGAGCTGGACAACCCATTTGTAAGGAATGCAACAGTGAAACACGATGAACATCAAGGGGACTGGAGGAAAAGTGCAAAGAACAGACCTGTCTGGTTCAGGGAAAATACATCTATTATGTAGGCTTCTGAAGTCACTGCCCTGCCACAGAATTTTCTCAAGGATAGAAAGAGGTCCCATTTCTGGTATATCCCACAACTTGACCAGCTACAGCATCCATTCATAGGGATTGCTTGTGATCTGCTCAGCCTGTCTGCCAACAGATTCTGCTATGAGGAGATATAGGCTGCAACTGGTGTTGCATAAACTGCTTTACAGAATTTGGGCAGTGTGCGGAGATGGCATGAGGGAGTTCCTTGCTTAAGGGACCACAACACAGTTATCAGTTTTTCTTTAAATGTCTTTATTAAACATGGCATTTAAAAAAAAGTGACATGGGTACACATGCAGTACTAGAAGCAACAAAGCATAACATCTGATGTTGTCATTTTCATTCAGCTCGACTGCTTCTTCCAGATCCTTAGCTCCAACTCTCGAGCTCCTCCCTTTACCCATAATGCCCCACAAGCCTAACATATGTCAGATCTTATTTGCAGCCATATTGTTACAGATGCAGATCGACTCTCTCGAGCTATCGGGTGTATTTTGCTACAAAATAGAGTTTTTCTGTTTTTTTTCAGCAGGGCTATCCTTTAAGCTTCTTCGCCTGTCCTTTTCCCCTTCTACCAAACCTTTGGTGTTTTTCTCGAGTACCATTGATGGTACCAGTCTTTGCTTTTCTAGCCTTTTTCTCTTTCTACCCAATTACAGGGTACTTCTTGCTACTATTGTTGGTAATTTTCCTTGTTTAAAAAAAAATAAATAAATATTATATTCTACCTTTCCTTTTTGTAGTTACTTCTTGTTTGATTTACAGCCTTGGTCATCATTATCAAGGCAGACAAGCCAAATGGATTAAAAAAATGCATTTCCTATGGGCACAAAATCCCCAATCCAGATGCCCACAGGAAATATGTCTATTGATTGGGTGCTACTCATTAGGATTCTGGAAGTTCCATGTGTGCTGGCTTCAACACCAGGGCATTTACTGACAAAAGGAAAAAAAATCAGTTCTGAAGGGCCTACCTCCTTCTTCCTATTATATTTCAACTGGGACTCAAAACCCCACCAAGAAATTGGACAAAGGAAAGCCTGATTCAGCTTCCAAATATGGATACTAGATACATGTTTGGGGATCCATCAACATCTTCGCCTCCATCCTTACAGCTACATCCAAATTTTTAAAGAAATCAGATCAGACTCCCACGGATCCTACTACTTTTAATCTCCTTGGATCCAATAGCCTTGTTACTCACTGGATCTGAAACCTACTCTACTTCCTTCCCCTTTTTACAGGAGTCTCCACATAAGCACTCCAAGCCACTGTCTCTAGCTATTTGCTTAAGTCCTCCAGAAGCTTGTTCAAGGCCAAAATGGATAGGATGAGGAGGAATTCCTCAGACCTCAGAACCAGATGGGCATAATTCCATCTCTTATCAGATCCATGAGCCTTGTCCACTACCAGTCCTCTTCTAGTTACTCCTCCTCTGATCTAGCCTGTGGTTTTGGAGCCCTCGTATATGAGAACCCTGGAAGTGTCCTCAACGGATCAGAAGACAGGTAGTTTCTTAGACTCAATTCACTCTCCCTGAGCTGTCAGGTTCTGACTCTCTCAGAGCTGAAGCATCAGTGCAAGATCTGGGGGACCGAGGTTGACTCCAAAACCACTGGAGCCATCCTTGCCTCTCAGTGCTTTAGCGCTGGACAGCTCAGGTTTGACATAATCCTCAGGTGAAGGACCTTGAGGGATTCAGAGATCGATGGTGCAGGAGATTTTGGATCCGGTACCTCCAGCTTTGGTGTCACTTAGGCACTCTGCCTTTGAGATTATGGACAGGGCCTTTTCTCTATCTACAGAAAGGACACCCCTACCCCCCCTCCCCCCTTGGATCACATATCCTTCCCTCCTTCAGGTCTTTACTCTGAGCCTCATTCTTCTATCCCACTGCAACAGCCAACCAGTTGAAATCTCTAGTCAGTCCCTCAGGACTCCCCTGTCACTTCCAATATCTCACCAGACCATCCCACTGATGATGTCCCTCGTAAGACAACCTGTAAAAGGAGATATTTAGATTCCCCTCAGGAATCTCTCACTTTGGACAATAAGTGCAGACGTCTCCTTTGGAGATGTACTTGAACTCTTAAATCAAAAAGGTGGCTGGTCATCTAACACCCCTTCTTAAGAACAGCCTGTGTTCATGCAGGCTTTCGGGTCTGGCTCAGCTATATCTTGGGGTGACCCCTCCCACCTGATGAATTAATAGACCTTGTCTCATGCTGGACATGGAAGGAAGTGAATACTGTGGAGCTTATCCCCAAGCATCCAGATACATTTTTAGCCCCCTCCCCCGAAGTACAGAATGCACTGAAGCAAGGGGGTCTAGGGCCATGGACAGATTCGGTAAGTGAGGTTATACTTCAGCGACCTGTGCTCAGTCAATGAATTACTTGGCACATTTCACAAGACTTCAAGGATATTTGACTATATTTGACTAAAGAGCTCTCCAGATCTCTTTCCAGATCCATGTCTGTGGAGGACCCAAACAGAGTCACTTCACAACTGGCCATCCTTCAATCATTAGATAAGACATTCAAGAGATTGATATCCCAAGCTGCAGACAGTTTGGGCACAGCCATTAGGATACATACCTGGATGCATCTATACAATGTTGTGGAGCCCTTTGTCTTCATTCATCAATGCTTCATTTGATGGATCTTCCCTAGTTGTCCCAAAGATGAAAGAAACACTCTTTAGAAGTGAAGAGGGAAAGTCCTTGTCTACTGTGAGGATCTATTTTTCTACTCCTCAAGGCTTTTTTCCCCAGAATCAATGAGGAGGTAGAAAGATGCAGTTCCACAAATTCCAGAGTCCTTTCCAAGACTTATGAGCAGATGGTTCTTTCAGAGGCAGAGGAGAGAACTCTAATGGAAGATGCCACCCCCACAGCAGAGGTGGCCTGCAAAACCAGGGTTTCCGGGACTCCTTCTCAGACAAACCCTCAGACAAACCCTACACTCCTGAAAGATTGTCCGACTGTTGCCCTCTTGAGGTAATTGGGGGAATTTGTCTCAGCACCAAAAAGCCTGGGCATCCATCACAAAAGATTCCTGGGTGTAGAGAATTGTATCCAATGGTTATATCATACAATTTTACCAAATTCCCCCTGCATGAATGAGAAGAATCCCCAATGTTCCATCCAATCAAAGAGAGTCAGCAGCATTAGAAATAGAAAAGCTGCTCAGAAAAAAAGTCATCCAGAAGGCTCCCCCTCAACCAGACAGAATCCAGAACCTACCCAAGATTCTTCTGAGTGCCAAAGACAGCGGACTTGAGACCCCATCTTGGATCTCAGCAAACTAAACCAATACATGAAATATTCAAGGATTTGGATGGTCATGGCAGAGTCCGTTTTGACTGAATACAAAAGTTTGTGCAAGCACAGCCAAGTGCAAAGGCAAAATGATGAATCCAAACAGCAGCAGCCAGCCCTTCAAATCAGCAAAACCATTTATTTATTATTTCATTAAGGAACAGACCGGTTTTGGCAACTCCATGCCTTCATCAGTGTTAAAGTTCCAAACTGATAGAACACCATTAGAAAATCACCACCCATTTAAAGAGACAGAATCACTTCATTGAGCCCCGGTGAAAAGAAAGTCCCCAGTCTCACTATCCAGGAATATTCCTTATTATTCAGGATGCCATGTCAATCTAACTTATTACATGAAGCTAGATTAGTCCTGTCAATAATTGTGAAAGTAAACACAGCAGAAGGATGTTTCTGGACATGCTTATATAATGCACTGGATAGCCATTTCTGATATCACTCATTATGCTCAAAAATCTGAGTTTTAAGTTGTCTGGACGTCTGTCCTACATAAAAAAATGAACATGTGCCAGCGGCTAAATAAACTACCCAATCAGAACAGCAAGGACCAAAACAAAGGATAGCAAAAACTTTGGAGTATTCCTAAATGTAAATTATTTTGTTTCTAAAACATACGTATATGCAGAACAATGGTCACATGGTTGGCAACCCACCACAGGGATGCAATCTATTGTGTCTGCGTATCCATTTTATGTCCAACACTTTTCTTATAACGATTAAAACAATTACCAATAGTTTTTCCTCTTCTGTAAGCAGACAACATGCAGGAACTAACTTGGACATTTTGTTATCTACCATAAAGATGTCCCAGTGTTTATAGATAAGACACTTGAAAAACCCTATATTACTGCCAGATTAGTCACCAGCCTGAAAGCATCATCCCTGAATTTATGTTTTTTAGACTGCAACAACTCTGTTCTATCAACTTCTTGGACAGAGTCTCGGATGGTCATAACTTCCTTATAATTACTCCCCCTGCCACAAAATCTTCTAACCAAATCAAGTTTGTGTGTCTTTCATTCAGCATCTGTGAAACATATTCTACGAATTCTTAAAAACTGTGATTTCCGAATACTGCGGACTATGTGGGTGGATGGCAGCTAGCAGCATGTAAAAATGTGTCAAACTCTGGGTTTTCCCCATGCACAGTAGCATTTTAAAGTACAATCATTATTTTTCTAATGTTGCCATCTCGAAAAACAGTGTGTGAGAGATCATAATGAACACTAAGTTGTATACTCCATTTATATTTTCATTAAGGTATTCTACAAACTCATCCAAATAAGTTAAATCAGACTTCCAAACAAGCCAGCAATAATCCAGGTATCTATGCCATACATTTATGGATTCTAAAAAAATATTATTATGAACAACATCACAGATAATCTGCTCCTCAAGAAAACAAATAGATCAGCATAAATAAGAGCAAAAGATGCTCCCATGGCTGTAACCTTAAGCTATAAAAAGACATTATCCATTAAAATAAGACATTTTTAGTGAGAACATGTTCTGCGAGGCAGATTAAAAATGTACTGAATCTGGGGCTATACAATGCTGAACAATTTAACTAATAATCCGATGCCATTAATCCAGACCAATATGGAATATTGGTGTACAAAGATGCAACATAAAAGTGCACACACACCAACCCATTTCCAACTGCGTATCTTGAATAATATTCAAAAACTGGGCAACCCATCTGCAACTGTGTATCTTGATTAATATCCAAAAACTGGGTGGTATCTTGTATATGCCTACGTACACCATTTAACAGAGGGAATAGCTAGTAAGAAAGATAGACAAGGGTTCTCAAACAGCCATGTCCAGAAACAATGGGCCTGCCAGAAGGACATGTGAAATTTTTCTGTATTTTGGGGAGCAAATAAAAATATTGTGGGGTGGGATCAACATGCTTAGAAATAATCCCTTCATCCAAGGCTAACTTCAAAAAGCAGTCAATATGTTTAAACGTCAAAACGCGGTCTAGAAGTTAAAACAGAGTTGTTGCAGTATAAAAAATATAAATTCAGGGATGATGCTTTCAGTCTGGTGACTGATTATGGCAGTAATATAGGGTTTTTCAAGCATCTTCTCTAGAAACACTGCGACATCCTTATGGTAGATGATAACATCTGAGTTAATTCCTGCACATTGTTTATTTTCTTACAGAAGAGAAGAAACTAATTATTTTGATTATAAGAAAAGTGTTAGACAAAGTGGATACACAGACAATAGATCACATCCCTGTGGTGGGTTACCAACCATGTGGCCACTGTTCTGCATGTATGTGTTAAAAACAAAACCATTTACATCTAGGAATACCCCTTATGTTTTTGATATCTGTTTTGGTACTTGCAGTTCTGATTGGTAGTTTATTTACCTATTTGCACGTGTTCAGCTTTTTTATGTAGGACAGAAGTCCAAACAACTTAAAAATCAGATTTGTGAGCATATGACTGATATCAAAAACGGCCGCCTGTCCAATTCATTATATAAACATGTCCTGAAACATCCTTCTGCTGTGTTGTTTAATTTCACAATTATTGACAGGACTAATCTAGCTTCATGTAATAAGTTAGGGTGGTATGGCATCCTGAATAATAAGGAATATTCCTGGATAGCGAGACTGGGGGCTTTATTTCCACCAGGACTCAATCAAGTGATGCTATCTCTTTAAATGGGTGGTGATTTTCTAATGGTGCTCTATCACTTGTATATTTTAATGTGTCTCATAGGTGTGTACTAGGCTAATGGCCCTGCAGCCTTTACAAGCCTAGCCCATAGAAGTGCCCTGGCATCATGCCACCCGTTAGTTCCCAGTGCCTTTATCAAGTAGAGCCACTGCAATGATACCCGGGTTGAACTTTCTATTTCGCATCCACTCATCAAGATTTCTCTTGAAGAGGGCCAGTGAGGTGCTCTGCTTGACATGTATGGGAAGTCTATTCCAGAGTATGGGCAGTCTCTGGGTTATGAACCTGCCCCTCCAGCATGTTCTGCTGATTGGGGCATTGTTGTTTGGAACTTTAACACCGAAGAAGGCATGGAGTTGCCAAAACCAGTCTGCTCCTTACTGAAATTTTAAATATATGGTTTTGCTGATCTGAAGTGCTGGCAGCTACTGTTTGGATTTTGTCCTTTTTGCTCCTACTGTGAAAGGATGACTGGATGTGCTTGATAGACCCTCAGGATGCATACTATCACATCAAAATGAACAGGCACTCCAGAAGACATCTGCACTTCTGGATGGGAGCCAGTCATCATCAATTCAGAGCACTACCTCTTTGGCCTCCGCAGCCCCTAGGGTGTTCACCAAATGCATGGCAGTGGTGGCAGCTCACCCGAGACTCCTGGGATTCACAGTGCTTCTGTATTTAGACAACTGGCTCCTAACTGCCCCAACCAGAAATCTACTTTTACAGGCGAGGGACTACTTTGCTCCAGTTGCATCCTAACCTAGGCATCATAGTCAATTACAGCAAATCACAACTCACACCTACGCAGAATCCGGAATTTATAGGTGCTCATCTAGACATGGTCAGTCAGATAGCCCGTCTTCCACAAATATGAATTCAGACACTCAGCTCACATGAAAATAAAGTGACCTCAAATCCTTCTCTTCCAGCATGACTAATCTTACAAGCCCTGGGATCCATGGCAGCAGCTATCATGCTGGTTCCTTTAAACAGGTTTTACATGTGGATTCTACAATGGACTAAGATACAGTGGTCTATTCTTAGCAGCTTTTATTTGACCCAGTCAAGATCACACAATATTTAAAAAAATATCTTCTTTGGTGGCTTCACTAGGATGATGTTTCTCAAGACCATCCTTCTGTTCTTCTCCTGCCCACAGCTAGTGACCACTGATGCTCCCAACCGGGGTGGGGGTGAGCGGCATTACTTGGTAAGCACAGTCCAAGGTACATGGTCCCCAGAAGAGGCCAAGGTGCATATCAGTGGCCTGGAAATGAGAGCGGCGCTCCTTGTGTACAGGCATTTCAAGATGCTCTCCATCTTGTGACAATTGGTACATCAACAAGCAGAGAGGAAACCAATCTTACCTACTATGTTGAGAAGCAATGAGAGTGTGGCAATGGGTGATCTCTTCTGGCCACTCTCCCAGCAATGTACATACTGGGAAAGGTCAACATAATTGTGGACAAACTAAGCAGGGCCATTCTGATGATTCACGAGTGGTCTCTCAATGTCAAAGTAGCTGAGACAATTTTCTGTCGATGAGGTCCAACCATGCTGTGACCTTTTCACCTCTCCCCTTAACAAGTGCAACAGTTTCTTCACCCTGGTCCCTACAAGGGGTGAGTCACTAAGAGATGCTCTAGTCCATGACTGCCCCTCTGGTCTCCTCTCTACTTACCCCCCTATTACTGCTCATCCCCCAAATTTCTACAGAAAGCATACCAGTTAAAGAGCATGGTTATCCTCATTGCATCTTTCGGGTCTCATCAAATTTTATTTCCTTTCCTGTGGCCTCATCTTTCACATCCACCCTGGATAATGGACCCCAGTCTAGATCTCAAGTCTTCTTGAGTCATCGCTGTCGAGTGAGACAGAACAGGCCTCAAGCTGACTGCACAGTTTCTCCAGTTCCACTGATTGCTAGACAACCTAGGCTTTATTACCCTGGTCCATCATATTTTACAATCTTCTCACAAGGCTTCTCCTACCAAAATCTACAGAAGCAAATCGAAGAGATTTGTTTTCTTGGCCCTTAAGAAAGATCTAGTCCCTGTTTCTGTTCCTATACCAGCTGTACATGAGTTTTTAGTTTAAACTTTTGATGAAGGGACTTAGTTTTTCTACTATTAATGTGCAGTTTGCTGCCATTTCAAACTTCCATTTGGGTGAAAATAATTCTTCCTTACCTTCTTTTAGATTATGCAAAGTCTTTCTCAAAGGAACCTCCTTGCTTAGGCCTCTGGTAAAAGATCCTACTCCTCCTTAGGATTTAGCTATCCTGCTTCAAGGTCTGACCCAAGGCTCCTTCAAACATTCAAACCAAGACAGACAGGTTTTGTCCTGGAAAACAAATCCTCTAATTGCTATTGTATCAGCTGGATGATTATCCGAACTCCAAGCTCTCTCCTCCTAGCCTCCTTACCCGGCTTTCCAAAAAGGGACCTTAAGGACCAACCTGTCCTTTTTACCTAAGGTTGCTTCAGAGTCTAATCAACCAGGTCATTAACCTCCCAGTTTTCTTTCCAAATTTCTCAAGTAAGGGAAACTACATGCTCCATCTTTTGGCTGTACATAGACCACTTCAATGTTATCTCCACCAGACCAAAGATTTCTGGAAGACTGATCAGTTATTTGTACCATTCTCACGTAACAGATTGGGCATGCCAGTTTCAAAAGTTACCCTGGCCAAATGGTTAGCTGATCGTATATCCTTTGTCTACAGAGAAAGAGGGTTATCCATGCCCAAGCCTATTAGAGTTCATTCCACAAGGTCTATGGCTGTATCCTCAGCCTTTTGGTCATGGACTTCAATAGATGACCTTTTGCAGCTGCCATTTGGTCCAATGCTCATAGCTTTATTGCTGATTACAAAGTGGATTTAGTTTCTAAGGAAAAGTGGTGCTTTCGGCTCTGCAGTACTCATGAGGCCCACACCAAAGGTTAAGCTAGTTGGGGACTCTGCCCCATCTGTTGAGGAATGAATAGGAATGACATCAGATAAAATAGTTATGTACTTACCATAAAGTTAAATCTGTGTTGCCCATTTTCATTCTTCAACTTTCCGCCCTCCTAATCCCCTTTGCTCCTGGAGAGATCTAAGGGATATTACTTTGGGAGCTATTGTTGTTTGTTTGAGCTCCAGTTCTATCCCTTTGATCTATACCATTTTAAGCTTCATTAAGGTATTATCTATTGTCTACTGAGGGCAGCAAACTCAATGTCTGGTATGTTAGGCTGGTGAGGCATTATGGATAAAGAGAGGAGCTTGAGAGTTGGATCTGATCATCTGGAAGAATTGGCAGTCAGCTCAGAGACTCATCAGTTGAGGATGAATGAAAATGGACAACACAGATGTAATGTTATAGTAAGTACATAAAACTTTTTAATTTCCATTAATTAATTAAGCACTGGGAACTAAGGTCAGGCGGCACGATGCCAGGGTAATCCTATGGGCTAGGCTCGTAAAGGCTCCAGGGCCATTAGCCTAGTACACACCTATGAACCTATTACTCCAGCATTACACTGTCCAATTTCTGCATAACTTTAAACTTTCGCTCTCCCTTTTGAACATTATTCTGCATGTACTGTTTCCACAAACTCCATTTATTTAGATTCAGTTTGCTCCTTACTTGTTCTAAAGATTTCATCAGTTTGCTCCTTACTTGTTCTAAAGATTTCACCTCTAGTTTTTAAGTCCTTTGGAATATTTAATACTTCAGTCAGTTAGTTTAGATTTTGATTTCTTTTTTCTAACAATTGCCTTTTTACCAGCTAGTACACTAAATTAGTAAAACCTTCTATGCCTAGACAATTCAGAGCCTCTACCCAAGCTCAAAAGAATCATTCTCTTAGTTACAATCATTTGCTACGCCAACACTATTGGCAAAGTACTCTGGGAGGATTTTTTTTTTAAATCTGCCAACTTGTTACAATCCCAAAACATGTTCCTAATTAACACTATCATTCGCATCACACCTCCAGCATTTACTGTATAACCTGAGGAAAAGTTCTGTGAAGTCTGCTTGGGGTATTAAAAAGAAAAAAAAAACTATGCAAACACCTCCAAGCAAAAACCCCAAACCTTCTGGACTTTGTTATATACATGGGGGGGGGGTCATACAGGTGTCCTCTACTGCAATGTCTTCCCGATCTGCCTTCTAAAGAAATGCTCGTCTTCCCTAATAAGTCTTGACTCATTTTCACTACCTATTCCTTATACACACGTAAAAGGGTGAAATCAGAATAACCGATACAAACACTGAAATGAGAACTACAAAGATGTAAGCTGAAATTGTGAGTAAAGCAAGCAGAACAAGCAACAAGGAGGAAGAAGGGAGCACAGGCATGCAGAAGAACACTAAAGGACCAAATGTGCAGAGAAAACAATGGTTGCTACTGCTTCTAATTCTTACCAGTAAGTCTTTAACAAATATGACATTATGGATAACAACAATATATCCTGTTGGAAATACAAAAGTACATGAAATCCACAATCCAGAAGAAAAATACTTCTTTAAAAACAGAGTACTACTGACTATACTCATGTGCCTCCAAAATTTTACTTCAGCAAATTTAAAATCTTAAACAGGCCTGCAAGCACAGAGCAGGTCATCTGCCTGTCATGTGGGTGACCCGAGAATGATTAGTGACCTGGGAAGCTTGTGGATTGGCCAGTGAAGGAGGGTTAGTATCCAAAGACCAGGTCATCAATCTTGGGGGGGGGGGGTGATTTTTAATGCCAATATGACATTCCCTAATTTAGACTGGAGAATGTCATTAATGTCCTGCAAATGCGCAGAGGGGGAGGGCTGGCATGTCATGAGAGAATGCCCATAAGAGTGTGCTTGCAGCATTTGGGGATACCCCTCAGAGAACAGTTAGGCCACACAAAAGAAAAAAAAAATCACTGAGCTTTGGAGTGCACGATGCTGGTTAGGACTCTTCCAATGCCTGCATCCTTGAGATGCCCAACTGCTCTTACAAATGTGACACAAATTTGGCAAACCCAGTCCAGTGGATAAGTTTGTTAGTCTACAGAGGGCTGGGGAGTCAGAGTACTGGCACTCGTTGACAGTCATCCTAGCCAACAGGACGATATATATTAAAAAAACAAAAGAAAAAAAGTAAAATCTTACATAAATGATTGAAAGTAAAACACACACAGCAGTTTTCTAAACTTCTCATTGCAGGGTGCAGCAGCTGAACCCTGAATAAAACAGAAATGATAATATGATTTTTAAAAGTTACATTCGAAAAAAATATCTGTATATTTATGCACTTTAAAAGGCACTAGAAATGGACATATCCAATAAAGATTAGAAAAATGCAAGCAATTAACTGCCCAGTTACAGCTCAAATTAATCTGGAGAATATGTGACAGGGAGCTCTATTTGTTGTATGATTTCTGCATCAGGAAGTGAAAATATTACCACGTGTAAAATCTGCTTTACATCTGACATGATTGTGTGAAACACAAACCATAGCCTCAAGTTTAAGATTCTCGTAACTTTTCAATCTCCTACATCATGAAGTTCAGAATACTTCTCACTAACACCTACAACAAAAGATCCTTGTAATAAATTAAATGTACTGATTCAGGATTCAAATTCTTTTTAAAGAGCATTAAAAAGGACAGCTTTGATATTTTCTAACAAGTGCATGCACAACAAGGAGCTAAAAAATTCTGGTTCTACACAGACCTCATTAAGTGTTGGAGATTCAAGATTAGTTCCACAGTCCAGGGTGTCCTTGAATGCCATGGTAGTCTCAAAGACCGCTATAACTGGTCCCTTAACAAAATGAAATTTGATAAATGTAATTAATGTGCATAACTGAACATTTTCCCCGGTGACTGATGTCACAGTGCATGAAAACTTAGCTCTACTCAATATTCTTTATGGTCCTAAAACTGTTTACCACTCACTGTACATTTGGATGTGATCTTGGTTGAAGTATCAGTGTTCTACGAGAGCTAACAACTCAAAAGTAAGCCTGTTCTGCTGTCATAAGAAAGGCAACTCAAAGACCAAAAGCAAACTTCAACGCTAATGCAAACCTTAAAAAAATAAAAGCGACTTACAAATGTAAAAGTGTGATTTAATTTATTTGACATTTGATTACTGGGGAAGTCCAACTGGGTGGAAGCCCATTTTCAGCAGAGGCCCTGTGAGAAAAGCTCCAAAATAAAAATGATAAAGTGATAAATAAAAGGAATATATACAAGTGTTATACATATAAAATAAAAAAATCTAGTGCAAACCAAAATACGCTCTATTGTAAAGGATTAAGAAATTAATCTGGTCACTCACTGCAAAAACAAGTTTCCCTAATGCTGTAGTACAAGATACTTCATGTATCACATAGCCAGCATATTAGATATGCCTCACTACAGTACCAAAATTGTAGAAAAACACAACAGCAGTATTATTAAAACCTTAGAACTACTAGTTCTATACTGGCTTAGAGGAATAAAGCTCAGTGTAAAACCGAGAAACTAGACTTCAAGTAGTGGCTCCAGCACCTGGTGCAGTTACTGGGGAGTTTGATGGGCTTAGCTCATTCTGGGGGTGAAGGGAGTGGTACTGTTCATAACACTGCTATGATTCCTGCACAGGTGGGATGGCGAAGCAGGAAGCTTCTCTGGGTTATGAATTCAGCTCTATGATCATGAGGCAGCATGAACATGAATTAGCACAGGTAAGGCATAAAGGTCCCTGCAGTAATGAGGCCACTTTGGCCTAGTGGGACTAACCTAGTCAAAGTGAAAATAAAAAATAAAATATATGCAATCCATAAAGCTGAAAAATCCTGAAATAATCCTCAAATAACCCTTCTGAACATTACTAGAACAAATTTAACCAGACACTACCAAAATATATTAAAACATACCTCATAGCTACAACAAATTCACTCAAAGAGGTAGCCGAGTTATGAAAAACTAACCAATTTTTAAATGAGTGAAAAAAATCTCATGTTGCAGGATTAGGAAACTAACTTTTTCATTTGTCATGAAACTTTTCATAAAGCTATAATACAACATATTCTACTCAATAACCACAGAATCCACTACACTACATATATACACATATGTGCAGACATGTAATACACACACACCACCATTCAACTTTTTTTTTTTTTTTTTTTACTGAGGTACAGCATACCACAACTATAGCTATGGCACTACAATGATGTCCTTTACAAGGATGCCTACCAAATTATTAACACTTCACAATCCACAATATCTTTACAGTCCACCCAAAGTACTAAAATAAGCACAGCTGTGATGAACAGAATTTTAATTGCAAAAATAGACATTAAATGCTCACTCGAGAACAGAGAGACCTTCACTCGAGAACAGACACCTTCACTCAAGAACATACAGACCTTCAACACATTCCATCCCCATTCGTGCAGATGGATTAATGAGAATGCCCTTTGTAGTGAGTTACAGAAGCCACTCTCTTCCATTATCCTTCTCTTAGTCCAACCTCCTGGTAATCTCTAGTTCGTCTGGCTTAAGGATATGCACAAGTCTGAAAAGTGCACATCAAGGCATAATGCATCAAGCTAGGAATGGGCATCAGCTTCCACTGCTAACCAAATCTAAGCAACAAGACACCATGCTACCATACCTGCAAGACCAGCAGTATGCTGCCTGATTTACAAGCAAGTTCATCCACAATGGTGTGTAGAAAAGTTATCCAGACCCAGGCGAACACAGGAATGGTTCTAAGAACATCCACCACAGACACCCTTTTCACACTGAAACTGATAAGGAGACTAGTACATGAAGAGAAGGGCTTCACCCAACTAGCATGAGGAAGAATGCCAGGTGAGTTTTCAAACATGTCAAAGCACCCACCTTAAGGACTTCAAACAGCTTAAGCCCCTGAAACAGACTGGTAAGGAAAGTTCACTACTCAAGTCTACTGACTGGGATTTTACAAGATGTCTGCAATGCAACGACAATTCTCCACCCACTAACACTTTGCAACCCATTAAAGGAACCTCATTAAGAAGTGGGCATAAAAAACAAAGATGAAGATGGCATCCGTGAGAGTTATGTGGCACAGCCTGCTCAGGATGTCTGCCCACCTCAACATCTTTACCCAAGTTTCCAAGGCTATGACCTCCCAGGCCCCATCTTTGGGCAGGAAATTGTAATTGGACAAGATAATTAATAAAAGCTATGGACTTTGCAGATAGATACATCTGAAAAATAGGGGCTCATCCTCCACAGAAGCAAAATTCAGGCCAGCAGGTAAAACTCTCACAGGCTGCCATGCTCCCTCCCCATTCCATAACATACGCTGGTGTCCAGCCATGACATGAAGTCAGACATGCCAATATGTTGGAAATTAAGAGAGCAACTATAAACGATGGGCAAAGTGGGAATGAGCATTGAGGAGCACACATTTTCATAGTAGTTATCTTCCCTATCTGGTAACAGCAGTCTTTCTCTGTAAAAACAATACAAAGTCCCAAGCAAGCACAAGTGGTCTCTCAAGTGGCAATATACCCTTTTACTATGATAACCATAAAGGAAACATAGGCATCGTAGCTAGCTTACAGTTCCTTGTAAAGATGAGGAGGGCCAAAAGCCTGCACTGCAAGTCATCAAGAACTATACATTTGAAAAAGAATGTGAAAGCAATTGTAGTTTTAGTAGAAAGTGGCTTAGGTATTGCCAGAAAAGGCTTTTTAACACCTGCAGTACTAAAAGTTAACACAGCTGGAAAGTTATCTGGCAAATCCAACTCTGCAGACATTCTGGCCAATCTTTCTTCTTGAGAAGGTCATCAATAACTGATAATTCTTATTAATAGAGTTCACTCTATTAAGACATAAACCAAGTATTAATGCACAGGTATGCAGTGTGGAGTCACCGGATTAGAGCAGTTCACAAGACTCTGGTGAGATTACTATAGCAAACTAGCACAAACGAAGGGTTAAGTCTGGCCAATAACGGTGTTTTCTGAAATACCAAATCTGGAGGCTGAATGGCTTAAGCATGCATTTCAGATTTTTTTTTTGGCAGAAGTAACAACTATCAGAAAAAGACTTTTCCAAGAAAGGCATTCCACATCTGCAAATGTGTGGGTACAAAAGCAAGCAGGGCAATTTAAACTTCCCAATACGAAGTACATAACCCAGCGAGGAGGAGGGCACCACGTGGGACTGATGATTAAAATTATGGAGCCAGGATTACCCCATCTGGTTCAGAGCTCTGAGGAACTTCCTCATCATCCTATCCACCTCAGCTTCAAACAAGCTGGCAGGAGGGTCTAAAGAAGGAGCTGGGTGATGGTGGCCTGGAATGTCTCCTAGGTGTTTCTTGAAGAACAGAAGAGTGGAGTTGACAGGAGATTGGCTCTGGCAAAAACCTAGGTGATCAGATCCGAGGTGACCTTGGCTACGATGAAGTAAGCTCCAAAGATGTAGAATCCAATTTTTTTGGGATATCTTGGCAAGCAGCTTGGAGGATGGAGCTGTAGTAGAATGGTCCAAAGGCCTTTTCTTAGTGTCTTTATCCTTAGGTGGTGCAAATCAGTCTTCCTCTTTTCAGACTTCTGAGGGGGTTTGAGCCCCAGTCACTAGACAAGAGGAGGAGACACATTTTTAGGACCAGCTTATTTTTCCTCTTGATGAGGACCCTGGAATTAAAGCCAGCACAAATAGAACAGTCCTTGTCTAAATGGGCCACAACTAGACAGTAAACACATTCCCTGTGGGCATTGGAATTACAGATCCTATGCCCACAAGAAATGTATTTTTTAAATCCAGTTGGCTTATCAGCCATTTTGAAAAAGTACAGTTTTGTACCTACCATAAATGTAGATGTTCGAAGATCCACATTGCTGCAGTCCTTACACTTGGGTAGTCCGCTGTCCTCGGTCGGCCCGAATATCAAAGTATTAGGCTGACGTCGGTCAAGGCGCTTAAGACTGACATCAGGACGTCAGGGTATAAATGCGCATGACCGACGTCATATCCTCAGTCTTTTCTTGCCCCAGATGTCAGAAGACCCTAAACAGAAAGGTCAAAAAACCAAAATACAGCAAAAAACAACCAACCACCCCTGTACTAAGCATATGTACAATATATACAATATTTACAATATGTACAACCCAAACCACACAACCGCCTCTAACTACAGAGGGGAAGGAGGGAGGGTAAATTGGACTGCAGCAATGTGGATCTTCGAACATCTACATTTATGGTAGGTACAAAACTGTACTATGTTCTTCATCTCACATTGCTGCAGTCCTTACACTTGGGTAGAATCCCAAAGCAGAGATAAGGGAGGATGGCAAAACTATAAAGCAGTAGGAGCTGCCAAAATGCCCTGTAAAATTGCAGTGGCAAAACCAGCCCTCGATTTAGAGTAAAGTGGAAGGTGATAATGCTTAGAGAAAGTATGCACTGAACTCCAAGTAGCTGCCTCCAAAATATCTTTAGTTGCCACCCCCCTTAAAAAAGCTGTAGAAGTGGCAGTAGCCCTAGTGGAATGAGGCCTAATCCCAGCTGGAACCTCCTTGCCATGATGGGAATAACAGAAAGCAATACAAAACCCAATCCACTTAGAAATAGTTTGTTTTGACACAGGCTTGCCCTGAGAACCCAAAGCAAAAGAAACAAACAACTGCTGAGACTGCCTGAACCCTTTAGTTCTGTTCAAATAATATCACAACTGCCTGTGTATATCCAAAGTGTGCAAAATCTTTTCCCTTTATTGTGGGGCTTTGCATAAAAGGTAGGCAAATGAATAGTTTGGTTTAAAGCCACACTAGAAACCGCTTTAGGCATAAAGGAAGGATTAGTACGCAAAGATACCCTATCCTTATGGAAAATTAAGAAAGGCTCAACTGCCATAAGGGCCTGTAATTCAGAAACCCTTCTCGCAGAGGTAATGGCCAACAAAAAAGCAGTCTTCCATGATAAATATTTCAACTCAGCAGTAGCTGCAGGCTCAAAAGGTTGTAGAGTGAGTTTCTCCAACACAAAATTGAGATCCCAAGCAGGAGTCGGAGCTCTCCGTGGGGGTCTTATATTCTTTGCCCCTCTAAGGAATTGCTTAAACAAAGGATGAGAAAACAATGGTGGGTCACAGTCATAGTGAGCAGAAATTGCTGCAGCATGAATCTTAATAGAAGAGAAGGACAAACCTTTGTCCAGTAACTCAGTAAGATATTGAAGAGCCACACTTAAATTAGGCTTAGAAACATCAAATTCCTTTGCTGCACTCCAAAATAAAAATCTCTTCCATTTATCTGCATACACTTTCCTTGTACTAGGCCTTCTGGCCTCCAAAATAACATTTAAAACTTGCTGTGGCAGCTGAGACCCTCCAGGGTTTAAAACAGAATATGCCAGGCTGTCAGGTGAAGAGAGTGAAGTTTGACATTGAGTAAATGACTGTTCTCCTGAGACAGCAGGTGTGGAATCGAAGGCAAAGGCCATGGAGGCTCCCGTACCAGACTTCTCAGTAATGGGTACCAGTGCTGTCGAGGCCAATCTGGAGCTATTAAAATCATCTTTGGCTTGTCCTGTCTGACCTTCAGGAGTACCTTTGGGAGGAGAGGCAGAGGTGGAAAGGCATACACATGAAGATTGTTCCAGCTGAATGAAAGAGCATCCACTTTCCAAGCTGTGGGATGAAACCTTTTTGTGCAAAACTTTGGCAGCTGGTAGTTTAGTGGAGAAGCGAACAGATCTATGTCTGGAGTTCCCCATAACACTGTCAATTTCTGAAATACATGAGGATCCAATTTCCACTAGTGGGGATCCATAATTTGCCTGCTCAACACATCTGCTAAGGAGTTCTGTGCTCCCGGCAGAAACCTTGCCTGAAGATTTAGCTGTAATCTGAGAGCAGTCTCCCACAAAATCATTGCTTGTCTGCATAGAGGATAAGAATGTGTCCCCTTGCTTGTTGATGTACCACATGACAGTTGTGTTGTCTGTTAGAATCAACACCTGCCCTGGAAGAAGTAAATCCTTGAAAGCTATTAATGCAAATTGGACTGCTAACATCTCCTTCAAGTTGATATGTAGATGTTGAAGTCTGGCAGGCCACGTGTCTTGTATCCACTTTCCATTTAGATGAGCTCCCCAAGCTTTGTCTGAGGCATCTGTCGTTAGAATCTGACTCGCCTCTGGCCGGGTCACAGAGAGTCCCTTGTTTAGGTGACATTCCTGAGCCCACCACAAAAATTCCTTTTGAATGCAAGGTATTATTTGAATGACAGTGTCCAAATCTTGGCAGTGCTGTGTCCATACATTTTTTAGATACCATTGCAGCTTCCTCATATGCAGTTTGGCATTGGGAAGCACCAGAATACAAGATGCCATGAACCCCAAGGCTTGAAGGACTGTCCTTGCAGTCAGCCTGGACTGATGAGACAATTGATGGAAGTAAAGAGAAAGATTCTTTTGTTTGTCCGGGGTCAAAAAAGCCATCTGGGATGCTGTATTCAGTCTCACACCCAGAAAGCACATGTCCTGAGAGGGTACTAGACTGGACTTTATTTCGTTCACAGAATACCCCAGGCATCTTAGCACTGCTATCACATATTGCAAATGATGAAGAAGTTCGTCCTTTCCTTGGGCCAGAATCAGGCAATCGTCCAAATAAGGATAGATCTGAATTCCTCTTAGCCTGAAGAAAGCTATCACTGGAGCCAGAACTTCGTGAACACTCTGGGCGCAGTAGATAAGCCAAAGGGCAATGCAGAGAACTGATAATGAGAAGTCCCAGCTCGAAAACGCAGATACTTCCTGCAACTTAGCCTGATAGGAACATGAAGGTAAGCCTCCTTGAGATCCAGAGTCACCATCCAGTGATCTTTGCCCAGCAGAGGTAAAAGCTGTTGTAACGTCAACATTTTGAACTTGGGAATGTCCAGATAAGTGTTGAGGATAGATAAATCCAAAATTGGTCTCAACGTGTTCCCCTTCTTTGGTACTAGGAACAGGCGAGAATAAAATCCTAGGCCCACTTCTGGCAGAGGGACCGGTTGTATGGCCCCTATTTGGCGCAGCAGAGAAATTTGCTTGCGAGCCTCTAGTCTTTGCTGAGGAGGAATGTCCGGCATGCCTTTGAAAGGAGGCAAGGTATGGAAATAAAACCTGTAACCTTGGTGTATGATATCCAATACCCATCTGTCCTGGGTAATCAAACTCCAATTTTCTCTGAAGAGTGCCAACCTTCCTCCCAAAGGTGCTGCCAGACAAGAAGGATCTGGCAGCTGAAAAGGTAGGTCATTGGGCCTGTTTACGAAAGGACTGGCCCCTGCCCTCACCTGAAGATTGTGCAGGAGAACTCCTTGTTCTAGGCCTGAAGGAGCTCTGAGCTCTGCCCCTACCACGTCTAGATCTACCCCTAGACTGTGACTCATAAGAAGGGTATGTCCACCCCTTAGCAGGCCAATTCCTACTAAACTTCGGAGGCTGGACTTGCAAAAAATCTTTAACAGTCTGCATAGACTTAGCCTTGTCTTCCATTTTCTTCAAGACTGACTCAACAGGTGAACCAAACAACACATCAGACTGTAAAGGAGCATCCAAAATCCTTGTCTTAACATGTTCAGATAAATTCTGATCCCTCAACCAGGCGTGCCTGCGAAGAACTGACCCAGTGGCAGCCACCCTAGACGAGGCCTGTACAGCATCAAAACCACATTGTAAAGAATGCTTACCCACCTGTTCAGAGACATGTACTAAATCTTGTAATTCCTTACACTCAATGCCTTCCGCCAGAGCATCTACCTTAGACTTCAGTTGAGAAAGTAGATAGTTCTGATATTTCAACATGTGAAACTGGCAATTCAAAGCCCTCATAGCCAAGGTGGAAGAAGTATAGACTTTCTTTCCCCATCTATCCAAAGCTCTGGCCTCTTTATCTGGAGGAACCGGATTTTTACAACAGAGGCCTTGACACCCTTAGGTCCCTGACTAACAGTTTCTGGGTCCGCCCTAGGACTCTTATAAAGATATTTATGAGCCTCAGGCACCCTATAATACCTATCCGGTTTAACAGGAGCAGGAGGCAAAGAATCAGGATTAAGTGAAGCCTCCGCAAACACATCTTCCACAACATCCAGAACAGGAGGTATAGCCAAAGGCCTATGCTGGGGTAAAAGCAAAACTCCCTAAGCCTTTTCCTGGAATCAGAGAAGTCCTGACCTTCCCACTTAAAATGTTCCCTCATGGAATGAAGAGTCTCTGAAAAGAAAAATCCTCTGGAGGAGAAGCAGAAGGGGTTGAATCATCTGCATCAGAATCAGAATAAGGAGAATACTCCTGCAAGTCTTCAGCCGAAGACTCTGAAACATCCGAAGGCTGCTCAAAACTCCCCAACTCTGGTTCCACCCTAGGCCTCTTATCTGGACGGGGCAAAGAACCTCTAATCAAAGTAATTAAATCTTCTGCCATTTTAAGCATGTGCTTCTTGGGCACAGAACCAGAAGAACTAGGAGTAACACCAACAGAAGCTAAACCTGGCCTGCCTCTGGGAGAAGCCTTAGAAACAGAAGGAGAGGGCCTAACCACCTTAGGAAGGGAGGGGAGTACAGTAACCTGAGAAGCCCCTTCAGCCTGACCTGCCTCCTGGGAGGCCACATCCTGCAATAACAAAGTCTCCCCCTGAGACTCCAGAGAAGCCTCCGGTGGAACCACCGGTTCCACTGACGCCTCTAAAGAACTGGCGTCCGGTACGGACGACTCTTCTTGTCTGGGTTTAGCCGCCTTGTCTTTGCGCTTCTTCGAAGAAGCGGGCGTCGGAGCATCCGACGGCATCTTATAATTGCACCGCTTCCCAAAGACTAACCTGGCACAATCTAGCCTTCGCTTAATAGTGCGCTTATTGAACCTAGCACAAAAGCGACACCCTACAACGTCGTGCTCAGGCCCCAAACAAGGAATACACAAAGTATGATAATCTCTATGCGGTATCTGCTTCCCACAAGAAATACAGTTATTCACTTTTTCTGACATCCGGTAAACCACTGAGACAAGAAAAAACTTAAATATTCCCAACGGGTACTTAGCCAACTTTGACTCGGTCTGAAACTCCGAATTCGAAAAATTTCAGAACGCCGAACGGCACTTGCAACGCTGCTTCTGCATCGGACCATGCGGCAAAAAAGACTGAGGATATGACGTCGGTCATGCGCATTTATACCCTGACGTCCTGATGTCAGTCTTAAGCGCCTTGACCGACGTCAGCCTAATACTTTGATATTCGGGCCGACCGAGGACAGCGGACTACCCAAGTGTAAGGACTGCAGCAATGTGAGATGAAGAACATCATTATTTTAAATAAACTATAGCAATGTATGTATTTATTTTTTTTAATAATACATACCATTAAAATATAATTTATTAATAATAAAATACCAACACTGGTAACTACAAATATCATCTAAAGAGCAGTAACTAAAGAATTAAGATGAAAGAAAGTGCCAACAATGGTACTTCAAGAATACCAGACAGTAAATGGGTAGGAAAAGAATATAGACTGAGCTCAAAGTTATGGGAACAAGGGAGACAGAGTGAAAAAAAAAGATATACATTTATAATTTAGTATAATAAACTTGCAACTATAAAATATTGAAAAGTTAAACTCAGACTTCAAAGGAGGATATCCATATCAGAGTGATATGGCAGCAAATGAGATCTGAGATATGTTAGGTTTGTGGGGCATTATGGGTAAGGGGGGAGCTCCACAGTTGGAGCCATGATTCTAGTGAAGCAGCCAAGCTTGATCAGATGTTGGATTAGAGACCCATCAGTTGAAGAACGAATGAGAACGACATCAGATGCCAAGAATAACACCTCATGACAGACCCAAAGGCAGCACCTCTGCGAGATGCATCATAGCTGCACCTGGTAGACTGATAAGCCAACCCAACAGGTAGGACCCAAAACAGATGGAACAAAAGATTTTGCTTTAGAATCAGGGAGGTCAGAAATATCCTGACAAGCTTGGGCATTCAAGGCCAGAACACATCTGGTCATGTGGGTCTAGTAACTGATGGCCCAAAAGGCCAAAAGCAGTAGTAGTATAAACCTTCTTACCAATTCTCTCCACTGCCCTATTATTCTTACCTGAAAGCAGAAGCTTGGAAGAGGGCAAATGTTTAGAAGGCTTGCCAGAGAAGACTGACACCACAGCAGGGTTCACCTGAAGCAGATCATATTACTTTTTTGGGGGTATCAGACACTTGAGAAGAAGCTCACTTAAAAGTATTCCATCATTCTATCTTTAGTGTCTCCAAAAGGCATTGCCTTAAAACAGATCAGGACTAATGGATTCTTAAGCAGAACCATAAGCCAAAGACAAAGGCATCTGACAAGAGTAAGACAAGGACCTATCATCAGATTCTGAATCCTCTTCTGAAGAATCAGTCTCCCTAGTCCATTTGGAGGGAGTTAAGTCCAAGGGGGAGTAGGCACAGAAACCCCTTGGGGAGGCATCAGGGCTATTCAGGTATTAAACAAGCCCTCAGTAAATGGAGGTCATTCCCGTTGAGGATCCTTAAGGCATACAGAAGTATGTTCAGTCTTCTGCTTTTTCTTGGTAGGGACATCAGCCCTAACAAACACTGCAGGCTCTGAACCCTGACGAGACTCAATAAGAGTACCTGAAACCTCTTCCCTGACCAGAATCTGTAGAATCCCTCTAGGGCTCTCTGAGATAATCAAGGGAGGTTAATCCTTGACATCCGGAACACATGCCTGCAAAGCCTCACAGGATGTGCAAAGGGTCTATGCCGGCCTCCAACAGGGTCGAGGCAGAGGAATCAGATGCAGACACCAGATGGCCTACAGAACTATCACTCTGCTTTTAGAGAAGCATCTGGTAGAAGCTGGACAGCCAAAGAATCCGGCTAAGATTTCTTTGCCTTATTATTTAACGGTACATTGGGGTTAGAAGATTCTACCATGCTACCCCTAGGCTGAGAGTTTAAATCCTCTGGTTCTTGAGATAGATGGGCAGGAAATACAACCGGCTTCCAAGAGTCTTAGACACAAATACTTTACAAATGCTAAACTTAAATTTGCAACAACAGATAGCAACAAAACTGGAAATAGCACAATCTAATGGATCCAAGGAAAGAGGCAGTAAAGTAAAATCCACTCACTTTAATAAAAACAATACATCCAGAGTTAAATGCTTTCATGAATATTGGTGAAGCATTGTCTCCACCGAAAGCGCTCATTAAATAAGACTTTATTTGTAGTTACTGGCTCTTATCGTGTTTCTCTCTCGCTTGCTTGTTTAAGAAGTTTGTTCGTTTTTTATTTTGTGGTTTTGCAATATTGGGAACTTCATCAGAACTAACAATCAAACTAAATCCACATAAAGTCCATTGTAAAAATCACATAAACGTAAACCACCAATGACTGTTTAAAACCAAATTAATTTACACTTAAATTCCTTAATGAGTTACGATGCTTATTCACATCTAGGAAGTGTCTTTAATAAGTTCTATAGCCAATTATGGTATCTTGTCCCAATTTTTCACAGATGAGTAGTTAAATAATAGAAGTCTGATAGCAGTTAAAGTTTAATGCTAGTAGTTACCCTGGTTTAAATTACTCTGTGTCGATTAATTCAGTGTTAACACACTGTAAATTCCTAATATTGTCCAAAATGAGGGACGTGGAAGTTTATCTACTGCAGAAGGCAGCACAAATGAGTTACGATGCTTATTCACATCTAGGAAGTGTCTTTAATAAGTTCTATAGCCAATTATGGTATCTTGTCCCAATTTTTCACAGATGAGTAGTTAAATAGGAGTGAAGTCTGATAGCAGTTAAAGTTTAATGCTAGTAGTTACCCTGGTTTAAATTACTCTGTGTCGATTAATTCAGTGTTAACACACTGTAAATTCCTAATATTCTCCAAAATGAGGGACGTGGAAGTTTATCTACTGCAGAAGGCAGCACAGATGAACGTAGCCTACAAAGCTTATGAAAAGTGAAAGCAGTTGCACAGTTTTTACTCGCTGAGATTTGACACATCCTAAGTTTAAGAAGATCCAGATTTACTGTGGGTTTTCTAATTTACAAAATTGAGAGATTACCAGTTCTAAAACTTTTTGCATCCAAAAGAGGTGAATTCTTCCTCACATTTACAGCCTCAATAGGACCTCATCTGTTAGATCTATTACACATGCAGAAGTCCAATGGTATCAGAAACACCTGCACAAGGAACCTCAAATCGCTGTTGCAAAACTAACAGAACATGCTGAAAGGATAAGTATGTATCCTAGAGAATACCACTTCTATAAAATCTGTTTCCCCTCCACAAGCTGCAAAGTACTTTTCTTAGTGTAGTCAAATGTAAGTTGGATGAATGATAGGTAACCACAAACTCACCCCTGGTTTAACACCAATGGCCATCATGGATAGAGGAAAAATGTAAGTGCCCAACATATACTTGTGCTGCCCACCTTTAAAAATTAATATTGTAAAATATAATGGCCAATAATTACCACAGGAATGCAGGGCTAGGTTTCTCAAGATCCTCACACACCAATAACCTATGAAAATGATCCCTGCTGTAAGCAAACCATACTCTTTTAACATTAACAAGTTGCAAAAAGCATTCAAACTTTTATGGCATGAAGCTCAGTATCTTTCTCACTATAACCTACAGCAACTGATCTTGATGATAAAGGAAAATTATGCTCCAGATAAACTCACACTAAAGCAATAATAAAAAGAACAGCATCTGTTTTCTAACAACTTCATTCACATAAGAGGTTTTATATAGAATTGGAAAACAAGGTAAAGGAACTGAAACACAGCAAAAAAAAGAAAATAGATACATTTTGGAAAAGTATCTATAAAGATACTGGGGAACAAAGATGCTAAATGGATAGAAGTATAAGACAGAATAAGATGTTTAAAGGTACAGCATATGAAATGGGATGAAGTAACAGCCAGTGAGATTGAAACAAAGTTAAGAAAAGCATCTAATTGGAAAACCCCAGGCCCAGATGTAGTACCTAACTTTTGGTTAAGAAGCATTAACATCTTTGCATGAAGATTTAGCCACGAGTAAGAACCATTTATAAGCGCATCCCAAAAAGACACCAACCTGGCTAACAGGAAAAACAATGTTCACCACACGACAAAGAAACAAGCCAGTAATTACCTTTCCAGTAGTTTAATAAAAAAAGTCAGTCTCTGCACCAAAGCACGGTACTAGTACAGACAATAAAATATCCCTCCAGAGTTTCCCAAACAAGCACAGCTTCACACAATAAAATTTCATTATACAAATCCCACTTTTATGGATAAGAGAGTGCTTAAAATGTATAAGATACATTCTATACTAACCGATTACATTACAATGACCATGAAACAGTGGTAGATCACTTTGTAATTAAGCCACGATAAAGGACAAATTATTATCCCAGGGATAAAAATTCAAATGGGCAATATTCCAGGGTGACTCTGTCAGTGCTGCTATTCTGCCTTGCCCCTTAACCCATTAAGCTGTCTACTTAACAGCTTAGGCCATGGCTATACTTTGGCCCCAAATATAAAGACTTACCTTCTCTGTCGATTTAATACTGTACAGCTCATCATACGAGGGACTGAAAACACAACTGCAAGTTGTCAAAACTTTTTCAGATAATAAGAATGTCATTAGGTCTTGATAAATGTGTAAAAGCAACCTTTAAACCAGGAAAACTGCAACACCAGGAAAACATCCATTTGGGACAAGAATGTGATATAAAAGAACTTGAGCAAGAGGGAGTGTATACATATTTGGGAATTGATGAAAGATCGACAATAAAACACAAATGCGAATAAAACTTAGTAAGGAATATTTCAAAAGACTTGAATTAATCCTGAAAACAGCATTGACAAAATACAAGCTATAAATCAATTTGCTCTTTCTGTCTTAACTTACAGTTTTGGAGTGACTGACTGGCCCCAAAACATGTTGGATAGACTACATAGGAAAACAAGAAGGATGCTTCATGCTCACCAAATGATTTATAAAAATCAGTGCATACCCAGATTATATATTCCCCACTCTATGGGTGTGATGGGCCTCCTTGAAATTGATTACATATATAGATCTGCAATTGTGGGACTCCACACACATCTGCTGACCTCACAAGACCCAAATGTAGTGAAAGTTTTGAAACATGAGGAGAATAAATCTAAGATGACTTCTCTGCTTAATCTAGCAGAAGCCTATCGGAGTCAAGCAGGAATGGAAATCAGACCAGAAGTAGATAAAAACCAGGCAGCAACTGAATGTGCCAAAACACAAAAGAAAGAATATAAGGTGAAAGATCATATGAGAAGGCAAGAAATGTGGAAAATGCATAAATATAGTTGCAAGTATAGAAAACGTCTGGAAGAACCCCATGCTGATCAGGACCGAACGCATGAATGGTTAAGGAGAAGTGAAATGAAACCAAGAGATGAAAGGTTAATACTGGCGGCACAAAATAGTTGACTACGTACACGTTGGTTTACAAAGTCCATTGAACATATGGGAGAAAAGGACAAATGTAGGTTTTGTAAAATAGAATTGGAAACAGTTGCACACCTTGTTGCTGGTTGTGACATAATGGTAGAAGGACTGAATGCAGCAAGACTGTTGCACTGGGGATTGTGCATAAATTACAATACTGAAGTAGCTGAAAAACACTGGAAACATGAGCCACAAAGCATCATTGAAAATGATTAACTCTACATCACATGGGATCACCCATTACCAACAGTTCAAAATATAGATACGAGAAAACCAGATATAGTGGTCCATGAAAAGACCACAGAAGTAGCACTGATCACTGAAATCACTACACCCAGTGACTATAGTGTCTTGCGTAGAGAGAGACACACAAGGTCATAAATATCAGGATTTGCAGGCAGAAATGACAGCAGTGTGGAAGATACTCAGATAGTTCCCGTAGTAGTAGTAGGAGCAACTGGTCTTATAAAAAAGAATCTACAATCGTATTTAGATATATGTTACCGATACATGTACCTCTATACAAATTGCAGAAAGAGACATTACTGGGCACACTGAAGGTGCTGCAAAGAGCACTTCTGGCTAACATCAAAGACTGAAACAATACTAATTTCATGAACTTTAATAATACTTTGACTTAGGAATAGTGTCCATTCCAGTCGTGGTATTAGAAACCCAAAAGACTTGGAGAAATTAAAAAGATCTAGCAAACCTACTAGCTGATAAATTCAGCTCCAACTTTATCCCACTCTGCATCTCAACCGTCCCTCTGGAAATACCATCAAATATAACTCCCCTTGTTATCACTAGGGAACAGGTCCTTGATGCTCTCTTTAAGGCCAAGAACACTGCATCAATGGGACCACACAATATTACAGGATGCCTTCTAAATAGCATGAAACATGACCTATCAGGCCCTCTGGAACTGCTATTTAACTGTAGCCTCCAAACAGGCTTTGTGCCTCATGAATTGAGAACAGCAACAGTTCTCCCTCTGCAGAAACGTGCGTCATCTACAGACCCTGGAAATTACAGAACCATAAGTCCCAATAGTCTCATATGCAAAGCCATGGAAAGAATCATGAAACTTATCAATAACGACATAGGAAACCTCCAGATACTGGATCTACTCTAGATGTGGGTCTATATTATAACAGTGAATGCTTAAAATAGCGAACGCTGTATAATCCACCCTAAAATATCAAAATGGCAAAATGTCGAGCACACAGAACAGCGTTTTTTTCCCCAGGGAAAAAAAATCACTGCTCCGTGTAAAAAAAAAAAAAAAAAAGCAAAAACAAAAACCCCAAACACAAAAAGTGGGGGCTTAACCTCCTAACTTAAATATACCAACTCCGAGATCATACCACAGTAGAGGAAATTGCAAAGTCCCTAAAACGGCCAAGTGATTTTTTTTTCTATTGGGGGGGGGGGGGATCTCTGTTGCGTGTGTTCGAGATTTCGCTGTTTAGATTAAAAAGGTGCGATTAAATAGCGTTCGCTATATTAAGCGAACGCTGATTTAATAGGGAACCCTAGATGTTTGGTACAAACCCTTATGCCACCTGGTGGACAGTCTGCTGGCTCACAGAGAGCACCCAGGAAGTTAGAAAGTACAGTTGTGTACACTTACCATAAATGTAGATGTTCGAATGTATTCACTGTTGCAGTCATCATATTTTGGGAGCCCTCAGCCGGCCCGAATACCAGAGTCTTTGGATTTCTGTGTCGGATGCTGTCGCTTCTTCCCTGACGTCAGGGGGTATAAAACATGCAGCAGACGCCATTACATCAGTTTTTTTTTGCCCAAGATGTCAGGTGCCCCTACAACAGGAAGCAATTATATGGTATGGTACACCCCCATCAAAAAGCAAATTTCACAAGAAAAAATAAATATACCAATAAGAAGGAAAGGTACAGCCAAGAGAAGTTAGGGGGCTGGAGGGAGGGTAACCAGGACTGTAACAGTGAATACACTCAGACATCTACATTTATGATAAGTGTACACAACTGTACTATGTTCTTCGTGTTTCACTGTTGCAGTCATCACATTTGGGTTGATTCCCAAAGTTAAGGAAGGGAGGAGGAAGTTAAATAGCATTAGGGCCAGCTATTAAGCCCTGCAAGACTGCAGTGACAAATCCAGCTCTGGATTTAGAAAGGATAGGCATGTGGTAATGCTTGGTGAAGGTATGTACAGAGTTCCAGGTAGCATCTTCTAGGATGTCCCTGGTAGGGACTCCTCTGAGAAATGCCGCAGTAGATGCAGCCCTGGTGGAATGTGATCTTATTCCCTGTGGGGTAGGTTTTCCTTGGTGCTTGTAGCAGAAATTAATGCAATGGGTTATCCATTTGGAAATAGTTTGGTCTGAAATGGCCTTCCCCTCTGCCCCTGCAGCAAAGCCAACTAGCAGCTGATCAGATTTTCTGAGAGGCTTAGTCCTGTCCAAATAGAATCTAAGTTGTCTGTGCACGTCCAGAGAGTGCAGCATCCATTCCCCTTTATTTTGTGGATTAGGGAAAAAAGTAGGCAAATGAATGGACTGAGTTAAGGCCACACTAGACACCAACTTGGGCATAAAGGAAAGATTAGTCCTGAAGGAAACCCTGTCCGCATGGAAGATAATGAAGGGTTCCCACTGCCATGAGGGCCTGTAATTCAGACACTCTTCTTGCTGAAGTGATTGCTAGAAGGAAGGCTGTTTTCCAAGAAAGGAATTTCAACTCTGCTGTAGCAGCTGGCTCAAAGCAGGGGGGGGGGGGTGAGCTTTTCCAATACAAAGTTAAGGTCCCAGGCTGGAGTGGGAGCTCTTGTGCAAGGTCTTAAATTTGTGGCCCCTCTAAGGAATAGTTTTAGCAAGGGGTGAGAGAAGAGGGGTGGCTCAGTATTATAATGTGCTGAAATGGCAGAGGCATGAATTTTAATTGATGAGAAGGATAGGCCCTTGTGGAGCATTTCTGTTAAATACTCTAGAATATGAGGTAAGCTGGGCACCGTTGTGCCCATCCCCTGAGCTTGGCTCCAGGAACAGTATATTTTCCACTTTTCAGCATAGGATTTTCTAGTACTAGGCCTCCTTGCCTCCAGAATGACATCCATTACCTGCTTACTGAGGGATGCTGGAGGAGAGCTCAAGGAATAAGCCAGGCTGCAAGGTTCAAGGTTTGAAGCTGAGGGTGCAGAATCTGGCCCGTCTGCTGGGACAGCAGGGAAGGGGTCTGAGGCAGGTGCCATGGTTGTAGCAGTGTCATATTGCGCAAGAGGGGGTACCAGTGCTGGCGTGGCCAGTCTGGTGTAATCAGTATTGTCCTCGGCTTGTCCTGTTTGATCTTTAGTAGAACCTTCGAGAGGAGAGGCAGAGTGGGAAAGGCATAAACCGAGAGTCTTTCCCAGGTAAAGGACAGGGCATCCACTTTTCAAGCTTAACTGTGGGGAGTTCTTGTGCAGAATTTGTTCAACTGGTAGTTCTCAGGGGAGGCAAACCAGTCTACCTCTGGAGTCCCCCATTTGTTCATCAAAAGGTTGAATATTTTGGGTTCTATTTTCCATTCGTCTGGGTCCATGAGATTTCTGCTTAAGTTGTCTGCCAGTGAATTCAGTTTGCCTGACAGGAATTGTGCTTGTAGCTGTACTTGATAGCTCAAGGCTGTGTTCCACAAAGCCATGGCTAGTCTGCAGAGAGGATACAAGTGGGTTCCCCCTGCTTGTTTATGTACCACATAACTGTGGTGATGTCTGTCTACCAATAATTGTCCTGGAAGAGTACGATCTTTGAAGGCTGTCAGAGCATTTTGTACAGCTAACATTTCTTTTTGATTGATATGCAGGTGCATCTGTCTCGGGTTCCATTTGCCCTGAATGCACTACCCTGCCATGTGAGCCCCCCATGCATAGTCTGAAGTGTCTGTTGTTAGGGTTTGGGCAGCAGGGGGTAGAGTGAAAGGGAGTCCCTTGTTGTGGTAGCAGGCCTCTGCCCACCAATGGAACTCTGTACTTATACAAGGAATGATAGGAATCATGGTTTCCAGGTCCTGAGAATGTTGACACCACAGGCTTTTTAGATACCTCTGGAGTTTCCTCATATGCAGTCTTGCATATGGAATTAGTAGAATGCAAGAGGCCATGAACCCCAGAGCTTGCAGTATTTTCCTTGCAGACAGCTGGGGTTTTGAGGCCAATAGTTTGAAGTAGGCTGTCAAATAAACTTGTTTCTCCGAAGTGAGGAATGCCATCTGGGAAGTTGTGTTCAAGCTTGCTCCGAGGAATACAATCTGTAGGCATGGGTACTAGGTGTGATTTATTTTTGTTGATGGTGTACCCCAGTGAGGTTATAAGTTTCTTTATGAATGCCAGGTGTTGTAACAGCAAGTCCTGGCTTTCTGCCTGAATCAGACAATAGTCCAAGTATGGGTAAATTTGAATATTTCTCTGCCTGCAAAATGCAATGGCTGGAGCTAGACACTTTGTGAACACACTGGGCGCAGTAGATAAGCCAAAGGGAAGTGCAGAGAACGGAAAGTGCATGGAGCCCGCCTTGAAATGCAGGTATTGTTGGCAGGATCCTCTTACTGGGATGTGCAAAGCTTGCCAGGCGTCCTTGGCTAGCAGAGGAAGAAGCTGTTGAAGAGTTAGCATTTTGAATTTTGGAACCACCAGAAAGGTATTGAGAATACAGTGGTCCAGGATAGGATGCCAGTTGTCTTTTCTGGGTACCAGAAAACGTCTTGAATAAAAACTTTGTCCCCTTTGTTCTGCTGGGACAAGTTGAATAGCCCTGATACTGAGAAGAGAGAGAACCTGCTGTTGGGCCTCCACCCATTGATTTGGGGGTAGGTCTGGCCAACCATTTGGGGTTGGTAGTGTGTGGAAGTGGAATCTGTATCCTTGGGAAACTATGTTCAAAACCCATTTGTCTTGGGTAATGAGTTCCCAGTTTTTTGCATGCAGGGCGAGCTTTCCTCCTAAGGGAGCAGGTAAGTTGAGCAGGGCTTGGAAAGGTTAAGTCATTGTGCTATTTTTCCATAGGGGGTGGCTTACTACTCTCTGCTTTGGAAGTGGGAGCCCCACTACTTAGATCTATGCATAGCCTGAGACTGTAGCCTTGGTGGTCTGCTGTTCCTGGGTTTGGACTGAGAAGGCCTGGAAGGGAATGGAAAGGACCAGTCCTTTGAAGGCCAATGCCTACTGAATCTGGGAGGCTGCACTTGTAGGAAATCTTTAACAGTTTGCATAGATTTAGCTTTTTCCTCCATCCTTTTGAGGACTACTTCTGCTTTGTTGCCAAAAAGGCGGTCTTGGTTTAAGGGAGCATCCAGTAATTTAGCTTTAACATGATCTGGTAAGTTTTGTTCCTTAAGCCAAGCGTGCCTTCTAAGTACAGACCCAGTGACAGCAGCCCTGCAAGATACTTCTAAAGCGTCAAAACCACATTGCAAAGTATGTTTATCAACTTGTTCTCAGAATGCATTAAATCTTGCAAGTCTTTGTGTTCAGCACAGTCAGGAATCAACATCATTTTCTGTTTAAGTAGTCCCATAATATGCTGCTGATACTTTTAACATATGAAACTGCCAATTTAAAGCCCTAATGGCCAAAGTAGCAGAAATGTCGACCTTCTTACCCCATCTGTCTAAGGCTCTAGACTCTATCAGAAGGGGTAGGATTTTTGGCAGCAGTAGCCTTAATGCCTTTTGGTTCTTGGGAAATGGTCTCTGGAACCGCAGAAGGATTCTTGAAGAGGGACTTGAGAGAGTCAGGTACTCTGTACTACCGGTCAGGTTTTCTGGGAGCTGGAGGTAAAGTGTCTGGCGTAAGGCTAGAATCCAAGAAGGCATTATCTACAATGTCCAGAACAGGAGAGATAGCCAAAGGCATGTGTTGAGGCAGGAGTAAGAATTCTCTAAGTCTCCTTCTGGACTCAGAATAATCCTGGCTTTCCCAGCAGAAATGCTTCCTAAGAGTATGCAAGGTTTCACCAAAAGAAAAATCTTCTGGAGGGGATGCACAGGGAATAGAATCCTCTGCATCGGAATCCTCATAAGTAGATAAGGGCAAATCCTGGTAATCAGACTGAGCAGAGATATCATATTCCTGATCAGAAGAATCAGAAAATCAGTTCTAGGTCTCAGAGAGGGAAGGCTGGCTTCCCCTAATTAAGGTAATAAGGTCTTCAGCCATTCTAAGCATTTGTTTTTTAGCCAAATGGTCCTGAGTCTGCAGTTTGGTGTTCAGTTTTCTAGGCGTAGTGAGAGTTTTTGGCCTGAGGAATTTGGTACTTCTGGATGGAAATGATGGCGTTGGTTTAATATGAATGTTTGTAGGCCTGAACACACCCTCAGAACCCGGTGCCTATACAGCGGCTCTGGACCCATCCAAGGTAGAGACATCCACAGGTTCCATAGTGGAAGAAGCATCTTGCGGCATACCGGACTCCAAATGGGTCTCTGTAGAGGCCTGCAAATCTAAAATAGCGGGTATCAGGGGCTGCGAAAGTGCCTGAGTACCGGCGGACTGGTGACTAGCTTAACGAAAGCGTCGTCGGCAGTTTTGGACCTATGCGGTCTGTCCCTGTCTTTATCCTTACGTTTTTTCGGAAGACCGGTAGTTGGATGGCTTAACGAAGCCATTTCGGAGTACTGAGATAGAGTACGAAAGTAATTTGCTGCAAAAATAGCCCGACGAATAGTTCGAGCATTGAACAAGGCACAAAACTGACAGCGAGGGATGTCGTGGTCTAGGCCTAAACAGGGGATGCAGCAAGAATGAAAATCTCTATGAGGTATTTGCTTTCACAGGTAAGGCAATTGTTAACTTTTATTGACATTGGTTGGAGCAAGAAAAAGGATCCCCAATGGGGTACTTATCTTTTTTGAAGACTTTGGGTCTGAAACACGAAAACAAAAATTTCAGGAGGCGGCCAACCGGCACTTGCAAACTGCTTCTGCTTCGGGCACCGCACGGCAAGAAAGACTGAGGTAATGGCGTCAGCTGCATGTTTTCTACCTCTGACGACCTGAGGTCAGGGAAGAAGCAACAGCATCAGACACAGAAATCTGAAGACTCTGGTATTCAGGCTGGCTGAAGGCTACCTGCCGATAGATAACCTAAATGTGATGACTGCAACAGTGAAACACGAAGAACATCTGGGGAGTCCACCTTCTAAGATGCCAGCATGGTTCATCAGAGATTGATCCTGGGATCACTCCTTTTTGGCATTTACTTCTCTGAAGTCAAGGCCAATGGTAATGGCCTCTGGCTGACTAAATTTGCAGATGACTGCAAACTAGGAGCTGTCACCGAATCCCCCACAAACACAAGTATTCTCCAGGAAGGGTGGACACACAAATAACTGGTGCCAGAGCTATGGACTAAAACTAAATGTCAAGAAATGCATAACAGCATCCTTCAGGAAGTCATCCGCCTTTGGTAGCTATCATATTGACACTCCCCTAACAGCTGATCCAGCAGTCAAGGGACACACACACAGTAATCTAGTCTTTGACCATCATATGTCTACATTAATGAGGAAATCATTCTATGTTGTGCAATTTATTATTTTATTTATTTTAACATTATTTTACCAGGATAAATCCAACTGGACACAGTGTCCATTTTCAGTGGTGTCCTGGGGAGAAAAGTTCCAAGGAAGTTAACAGAGTACATACATGGTTTAGATAACAATAAAAAAACTGGTATACAAGGTAAGAGAAACAAAGAAGTACAAGGACAATTTTGTAAAACAATAAGATACTCAAACAATAAGATACTCAGGAGTAGAACCCCTATTTGCAATATTTATAAAAAAAAGTACATATCAGGTGAGAATGTGGTGTATGCAATGGAGGCATACAGCGGGTCACTTATATGGAATAGTGAGTCTTAAAGGGGGGGGGTCTTTGCAGTTGCAGAGAGGGTTAGCATAGAGGTATAAATTAAGAAGGCCCTTGAAGGTGGTTGTGTGACTTTGTAGCCTGAGTTCAGGTGGGAGGGTGTTCCATACTTTAGCAACATCATAAGAGAATAGGGCCTCCCCAGCGCTTATTGCATGGGTTGATTTCAATCAGGTTTTTGTTAAATGAACGTAGTTCCCTTTTGGGGTTGTGAAAGTTTAGTATGTCAGCTAGGGCAGAGCTCTTCCCCGGATGAAAAAGAATTTGATGGGCTATGACCAGTTGGTGGTAGCATAGGAGGTTTGGAAATTCTAACCAGTGCAGTTTAATTAGGGATTGGCAGTGGTGGGAATGTGATTTATTATTGGCAGCGAACCTAGCTATTTTATTGTAGCATGCGGAGAGTTTGTTCAGGTTAGTTTTGTTAATGTTGGCGAGGACTGGAGAGGCGTATACTAGTGTTGATAAGAGTTGAGTTCTGGCTATTGTTCTAGTTTCGGGGGTTAGGGATAATATGCAACGATATAGGCAACCAAGTTTTTCATGGACTTTATAGACAGTACGAGATACATGCTTGTTGAATTTAAGTTGTTGATCAATAGTGATGCCTAAGAGTTTGGCCTCAGTTACTGGGGTGATGAGGGTGCCATTGGTTGACATGATGGTAAAGGTGGCAGAGGAGTGACTGATTGGGTGGAATAGTATTAGCTGTGTTTTTCTGGGGTTTAGTATTAGAT
Source organism: Protopterus annectens (assembly GCF_019279795.1). Lineage (NCBI taxonomy): Eukaryota > Metazoa > Chordata > Ceratodontiformes > Protopteridae > Protopterus > Protopterus annectens. Next base: position 1,066,129,304 of record NC_056729.1, on the reverse strand, counting down.
GGTAGTTGTTTAGCCAGTTCTCTACCTCAGTGAAAGATTCTTGGGCTTTACTTTGTAGTAATTGGATGTTTGGTGCTGAGCAGATTTGAGTAGTGTCATCCGCATACTTTACGATGTTGGCTTTAGTGGTAGCGAGGTGGAGATTATTTGTAAATATGTTGAAGAGAAGGGGACCAAGGATTGAACCTTGTGGGACACCGCATGTGACAGGGAGTTGGGGGAATAGGGAGTTGCCCCATTTGATAGATTGTGACCGGTTGTTTAGGTAACTGTAAAACCATTTTAGGGTGGAGTCATCGAGGTTGAGTTCTGCTAGGCAGGTGAGGAGTTTGCTATGGGAAACTGTATCAAATGCCTTGGATAGGTCTAAGAAGGTGGCAGAGACCAGCTTCCTTTGGTTCCTATGTGAATTTATGGTATTGGAGAAGTTAATTAGAGCAATGTTGGTGCTATGGGAAGGTCTGAATCCATGTTGGGTTTTAGTTAGAAGGTTGTTAGTTAACAGATGCGTAAGGGATTTGGTGGTGGATACATTTGTCTAGTATTTTTGAGAGGGGTGATAGGACAGCAATGGGACGGTAGTTGGAGAGGTCAGTAGATGGACCTCCCTTGTGGAGAGGGATGATATACGAGGTTTTCCATAATGAAGGAATGGAATGCAAGGAGATAGGTTTGTTAATGAGTAGGGAGACGGGGTAGGCGATGGCCTTGGATGCAATTTGGAGATATTGAGCTGGGAGATCGGCAGCTAGGGTGGTAGGTTTGAGTTTAGCTAAGAGATTTCGAATGGTTGTAGTTGGAACTGGGTTAAAAGTGAAGGGGGTGGAGTTAGTCTAGTAGTTTAAGGGTTGAAGTTGGGTCATGGGTGATATTGCACTTACCAGGTTCAGTATTGAAGAGGTAAAGTGCTTATTAAAACTAGAGGCTGTGTGTGGATCAGTACCTGTGATATTTGGGGGTGGTGTGGTAGCTTTACCAGGCTGGAGGATGTTATTCACTGCAGCCCAGAATTTCTGTGGGTTGTTGTTATGTTTACTTTGTAGGGAAATATAGTAGTGTTTCTTGTCCAACCTAACCTGCTTTTTTGCTTTATTTCTGATCTCAGCAAAGCTTTGCCTAGTTATGGGAGTTTTGTATTTTTGCCAAGTTATCCAAGCTTTGTCTCTAGTCTTGAGTAAGATTTTTGTGGCTTTGTTTAACCAGGGGGCAGGGTTACTTCGCAATCTTATAGTTTTTAGTGGGGCTAGTTGGTTTAAAATCTCTTGGAATTTGGCATTAAAGTATTCTACTGCATTATCCAAGGGATGGGGTTTTATGGGAACCCAGTCACAGGATTTTAGGGCTTCTGAAAATTGTTCTGGGGAGAAGTTTTTTTGGGAACGGATTCGTAAGAGAGCGGGGGTGTTAGTAGATTTCATTTTGTGCCAAAGGAGAAAGGTTGGGTTATTGTCACTGAGGGAGTCATATCTAGGTCCAAGAAGTCATTGATCCATTGTATTCAGCATTCATCAGACCTATTATTGAGTATAATGTCCCCTTTGATATGTACCTAATCAGGCATATCCAATTGGAATGTCCACAGAGGTTCCCCAATAGAAGAATCCAGGGTAAGTAGCATGTCCTATGCAGGACCACCTCAAGGCCCTATCCCTGTATTCTGTCTCCTACAGGCTGTTAAAGGGAGATCTATGCCTGGCATACAAGGCATTGTCAGACCCCCACCCTGATGGACCTCCTGCATATCTGCAAAACAAACAGCACCATAATTGCCTGTTCTAGAGACATAAACATTGCCTGTGGCACAAATACGACCTGTCGGACAGACAGGCATGTATCCCAGCGACTACCCCTTCTCTAGAACAAGAAGCCAATCCATGTGAAGCACAGTTCCTCCCTAAACCAAATTAAAGTGTAACTTGGACAATTGCACGGGGAACAGAAAATTCATACCTGGTTTGGCACTTGTCTGTAATGGACACAGGCAGCCTGTAAATGGTTCATCTCCCTGGCCCCTGCTTACACTTATTTGGGATGAATAGCTAAGCTTAAAAAGGCCCTTATGGTCAATAGAATAGTAAACACTTACAGACTCATTAGCAGCTATGTGAAGGTTTCAGTAATTCAAAAGACAAAATGTGTAACGCATTTGCTTACAGCCTGGGATAGCCCACTGGACACAATGTCCCTGTTCAAGATCAGCCTAAGAGTACTGTTTGGTGATGTGACTTAACTAGACAATACGACAGAACAGGGAGAAAGTCACCAAAACAGGAGGATGAAATCAAATCCTCTACTACAGGAAGCAGCTCAAACCTTCTGCACCAGTTGGAAATTGCCAAGCAAACTGTTGCAGCCCAATGCCTGAAAGAAAAAAAGAAAAAACAAACAAAATGCATTCACAATGAAAAAATGTCCGCTTTAATTGCCTCAAACAGAGGTATCAGACATGATTAAAGCTGTAAGAAAGTAGTGTGATGGTCCAGTATCAACAGGAAATCTAGCGCAGCAGCTATACACACTGGTGGAAACCAGATATCACAGCCAATGAAAACTTCATCATCATGTAGTGGTACTGCTCCCTGTTTTGATAGGGACCACCAGAGTTTAAACCATTCACCTCTAAAACCACCAAAAGATGATGAGTATGTGATTTATTCTTTTTGTATTTGATAGCAGTAGAATAAGAGAGTCATGGAAACCTAGAGGCTTAACATCCAGTAGAGAATAAATGCATCCACTCCTACTCTCCCTTGCCCTGCAGAAATTAGCGGGATTAAGGACAATGGAATTCACTGTGTGCGGAGAAGTTCAAATTCATGGCACTCCTATCTCAAAAGACTATGACCAGAAAAGTAACAGCAGTTTGCTGAAAATGCAGCTAAAAGCAATTCACCAACACATTTATTTTGATGGAAATTGCCGTGATTATTTCCCACACAACAACCTACTATGCCAGACTTGCAATATTCCTCTGCATTGGGTGACCACACCATGATCTGGATGTCTGCAGTAGGACAAGCTCTGCTCAAACCTCCTTTCTAGGAATTTACAGGTAAAACCGGTGTCCTTAAATCAAGCAAATCTGTGTAGCCCCCTTCCTAGAGGGTCCTCCCACAAGTATGAGGGATGATCCCATGTGACCACCCTAAACCACAGCACCAAAGCATCCACCTTAATGGATTCAACAGTTTCAGTAGAGAATAAATGCAGCTGAGTGGCTGCTAAGAAGTTCAAATCGACAGCACTCCTATCCCAAAAGTCTATGCTGACTAGGATTGTTGCAAGATATCATAAGATCATGCTAACTCTGTACCCACTAACTTTTCACTGTCCACTGAAGGACCCTTTGTCAAATGTGAGCAAACAAACAGGACACCGAAAATGGTGGCATCTATGTGGCCCAAGCAGTACAGTCAGTTTAGGGCTTCTGGCCACCTCTAGATTTCTCATACAAGCTTCTAACACTAATGGCCTCTCAGGACCTCTTTCTGGTCAGGAAAGTACAATTCTGCAAGAAAACTAAATGTAAAAGCTATACAGTTGCCACAGAGATACACCTGGAAGGGAAGAACATTCATACTCTAAAATCTGGATTAATGCCAGTATGCAAAACTTTACAAGGTTGCCACACTATGTTTTCACTCTTATAATGTACCTCAGTGTTCAGCTACGACTTGAAGTTAGACATGGTAATACATTAGAAACTCAAAATAAGAACTCAAAACCAGCTATACCAAATTAAGCTGGGTGGGTATACTATGAAGGTTAAATCTTTTCTTCCAGATTATAAGTATGCGGTGGTGGTGCTGCGGTAGCATTGTTGCCTCACAGTAAGACGCTGTCCGGTTCGATTCTCAGCTAGAGCGTCTTCTGCGTGGAGGCATGCGTGAATGGGCGTACCTTCGTTGAAGGTTGTGCGTCAGGGCTGGCAACTCGGCACGCAAAAATCAACTGCCAATCATTAGCGGACTGGAGTTCTGCTGTGGCGACCCCTAACTGGGAAAAGCCGAAAGACAACACAACATGTAATTACTCTCCATAAAAGCAGGAGGACAAAGTACCAAGCAAACATTGATCTCCCCTCTTACAAACACCCCTTTTTATGGTAGGTGCAAATGAAAATCTAGACATCGTATCTGGCTTATTCCCTTGCAAAGATAAGATTAAACAAGTGACTGCTGCATAAATGAAAATGACCAAAAGTAACCACACAGTGTCAAGTAATACACCAAACAACAATGTCCCAAAACCAACCGTGTCAGCAGCAGGAATCACCTGTAGTCAGCCAACTCTTCTGTACAAGCAGTCTTTATTCTTCCACGTAAAATACATACAGATTGAGTGCCTTCATCCCATAAACTGAGGACTTCATCAGAATGTCTGATGAATCAAGATTCTGATGAAGTCGTCCCCAGTTTAGGGGATGAAAGCGCTCAATCTGTATGTATTTTACGTGGAAGAATAAAGACTGCTTGTACTGAAGATTTGGCTGGCTACAAGTGATTCATGCTGCTGACACTGTTGCATAAATGTCAACAGCTTCAGATATCAGAAATGAAAAAGGCACTGGAAGTAATTATACGTCTACTAAAATACTGTTTAAAACATGACAGAACAGGTGTATTATTCTTGGAGTGACAAGTAACTGCAATCAGAAAAGTCATTTGGCTAAAGTAATTCCGAGACCTTTTGGTCAAGCTTTGTACTCAAGAAAGCCATTAAGAATTGGTTATCCCTACTGAGACTGCCAAGAGATATCTTGGCTGTTAATACACAGACATACAGTCTAAATTCTCCTCCTGAATAGAGTAATTAGGGTACAAAAGCATACAACAGATCTAATGGTTAAGACTACTGTAGCCACCTTTGTCATAAACAAAGGGATAACATGGACAGTAACTTTCTCTGATATCAAAATATAAAGGCCAAACTGCTAAAGCATGCATTACAGCATTTCTTTTGGCAGAAGTGAAAGCTACAAAAGATTCTTCCAAGACCGGCATTTTAAGTCTGCTGAAGGGGCAAGTTCAAGGGGAGGCATTGCGAATTTTCCCAACAAAAAATGCAGGTCCCAAAAAGGCATGTGGTGTCACATGGCAAGTATCAAAAACAGGCATTTGGGGAAAGACCTGAACTTTCGACAAAGCTAAGGATGCAGACTGGAAGCTCTAGTGAAGATACCGCAGCAGTGTGCATCATGATTGTGGAATATTGTACGCCAAGAACAGAAGGGACAGAATCTTGGGGGGGGGGGGTCCCAGTTCCCTTACTTATGGCCCAAAAGGGAAAAGGGTCCATTTACTCTGACAGGTCCCTAGAGGTGTGCATTTCTGGGAAGAAACCAACTGCATCACCCGTGTCAAAAAGGCAAAATCATTAGCTACTACTGGACATGGACAGGCTACACAGCAAACTTAAGTAAGCCCACAACTTGCTCAATCTTTGGGTTAGCATGGACTGGGGGATGTAATTGCAACGTCTTGTTCAGTACGTGAAATGAGAAGCGGGAACTTGACTGAGTTTCATGCAGGCTGGCTTTCTGTATGGCATTCCATCATCACAGGAAATGGAGAAAGCGCAGAGGAGTTCAGGGGGCTTTTTCTTGATAAGTACATACTTGATATACTCATGGTGGAATAAGAGAAACAGTTCCTTCATTTGAAGGTGGTTTGGAATGCCAATAGGTGACAGCAAAGCCCGCTCTGGTTCTGGTCTCTGAGGGAATATGAACCCTCTCCCCCAAGAATCTGGCTGGCAACTAGAAAGCAATTGGTCTAAATCTCTCAGTCCCATACTCTCATGGCTTCTCCACATAAGGGGTACAAACAAGTCCAACTTGCTTGCATGCTGCTGTACCATATCACTGAAATACTACCTGACTAGATGGCAACAGCGTCTTTGGGAAGTGCTTCTTGGAAAGACTAAAGGGTCAAGAGGACACCCCCCATCTCCAAAATGTTGATCAGCATCTGTCCATAACCCCCATTTCTATTTTTTGCACAGAGAGTTGAGGTGTCACATCAACAGAAACAGAGCCAGTGTTTACACTGTTGGGTGTCTAGTCAGCATCTCTGCTTCATAAGGCAACCAGACCCCCAGAGCCATCTACACAAACAATGACCCCACTCTAGAGACAATTCCTCCAAAGTAACTGCAGGGAAGAAAGAATGAGCATTTTACTGACTGGGATGGTTCATCCACCACTGGACACAAAAGTTGCTAGGATTTGTAAATAAGGCTCCGTTATGACATAAATGACACCCGAGATCACTGCACTGCCACAATCCACTGTAAAACTCACTTGTACACAGTCTGCCATGAGACACGAATGGAAGCCACTAAAAGGACCAACACTTCTAGGAAGAGATGCATTAAGGGACAGACCCCAAGAATCACAGAAAAATTTGACTGTATAGTGTGAATCCTTTCTGCTGCTGGATGAGCTATGCAGAAGTCTGCCCAAGCTGTTATTGATGAAACTCAGTAGCTGTGAGGTTTCAAAGGGACCTTATGAAGTTCACAGAGTGCAAAAGTACGACCAGAATCTCCCTTTGATGCATTGGCAGCCTGAATAATAGGTGTGTTTAAGAGCCAGCTGTCCGCAAACACAGATACCTTGGTTCCCTACAACTTCTAATAAGCTGCAACTACCGTGACAGGCATACAGCCAATGCAAATCTGAATGGAATGAATGTGGAGGCAGACATCTTGGAGGTGCAAAAAAGCCCATACAAGCTCCCTCCGATTTACAAGATAGGACAGATTTCAACATGATTGTGTAAAAGGTTTCTTGGAGCATCAAGAAATTTGGTCGCCAAGTCTATTATTAGCCTGAAGCCTATCTTTTATGGCATCAAAGAGAATATGGAGTAAAATCCTAACCTTTTCTGGACTGCTGGGACTACATGGATGCTTGCTTGCTAGCCATCTATTATTTATGCATTCATTTGTTCATGTATTTACTTAAATTAGGTGAGACAAGAAAAGGGTGGAACTGATTTTGTTAAAAAAGGAATTCTCTATCCTTAGGTTCATAGGTTCATAGGTTCATACTAGGCTATCTGCCCAAGGGCATTTATAAGCCTAGCCCATAGTTATGTGGCTTTCGCCACCCCTTTAGTTTGAATAAAAACTATGCCTATCATTTTTCTGTGCCTCTGTCAAGCAGTGACACTGAAGTAATCCCTGGGGTATATCTGCGATCTCCCATCCATTGGTCAAGATTCCTCTTGAACAAGGCCAGCGAGGTGCTCTGCCTCACATGTACCGGGATTTTGTTCCACAGCATAGGGAGTCTCTGGGTGATGAATCTGTCCCTCCAGCACGTTCTATTTATAACCGTGTCAAGGTTTAAGTCTCCGCCCTTGTGGTTCTGAGGGATCTAGATTTTTGAGGTGAAGCATATTCATCAAATCTGGGTTTGACATGGCCTTATATGTCAGGCACAGGTCACCTCTGAGCAAGCGGTATGAGACCGAATAAAGCTGGAGTTCTTTCAGTCGGGCAGCATAAGACATATTTTTGAGACCCTTTATCCTTTTGGTGAGGAACTTTTGGGGCCTTTCAAGCTGCATCAGGTGTCTGGTCAGATACATTCGAACGGGGCATTGTACTCAATCATAGGTCTAATGAGTGATGAGTACAGGGGACGATGACCTCCCTTGATCTAGATGTGAATCCCTTCATGATCAGGTGGGCGATATAGAAGGTTTTCCTAACTACTTTAGCAACATGAGTGTCAAGCGAAGACTACTGTCAACTTGGGTCCCCAGATCCCTGATGACTTTTCTGTGCTCAGTGGATTGTCACCTATATGGTAGCTAGGGGTAACCTTGTTTTTCCCGAAGGGTATGACTATGCATTTTTTGGCGTTTAACTTCAGGCCATGGCTCTGGCACCAGTTATCCGTTTCTGTGAGGCCCTTCTGGAGGATATCTGTGTCAGATGTGTTTTCGACTATGGCGCCCAGTTTGCAGTCATCTGCAAACTTTGTCAGCCATAACCCTCCTGTGTTTGCTTGTACTTCAGAAAAGTAGATGCCGAACAAGAGTGGACCCAGGACTGAGCCCTGTGGGACACCACTTGTGACAGGCTTTGAGTCTGACATGGCTCCAGCAACTCTGACCCTGTGGGTTCTGTCGCTTAGCCAGTTTGCAACCCATCTTGTGATGTATGGGTTTACATTCAAGCTGATGAGTTTTTCGATGATACCTGAGTGGGGTATTGTGTCAAGGCCTTTGCCAGGTCGAGGTAGGCTGTATGGACTGCCTTTCCCTCATCAATGGCCTTGGTGACTGTCTCGAAAAAGTCAACCAAGTTTAAGAGGCAGGATCTGCCTTTGACAAAGCCAAACTGGGTTGGATCCAAAGTCTGCAAGTTCCCTATGTCTTTATTTATGAGTTCCATTATGATCCTCTCCATGGCTTTGCAGATAAGGCTTGTCAAGCTAATGGGGCGGTAATTTCCAGGGTCTGTGGAGGCACCGCCCTTATGAAGTGGGACCACAGTCGCCGTCGCCACTCCTTGAGTGCGTATCCTGAGGTGAGGCTAAGATTAAACAGCTGTCCTAACTGTGGGTTTAATTCCTCGTTGAGTTCATGAAGCACACAGCCGGGACACCATCCGGTCCCATGGATGCTGTGTTTTTGCCTTAGTGAGGGCAGTTCTCACCTGGGCGTTGGAGATGTTTGGGGGCTACAATCCTCTGGAATAGATATCTCTCCTTTTGGGGGGGGAGAAGTTTGCACTGAACCTGTCAGCCAGTATGTTAGCAATGTGTGTAGGTTCAGTAATTTTCACATCATTTTGAACTAATTCTGAGCATATCTGGGAGTTTCCTCCTAGGTTTCTAACATAGCTAAAGAAGGCCTTATGATTGTCTTTAGAGTCCTTGGCGATTTTTCTCTCAAAATTTGCCTTTGATGATTTTATGAGAGCTCTTAGTTTTTACTTATAATGATCAAAGGTGTCTTACCTTTCAAGGATTTTGCTCTATCTTGTAGTAGCTTCCTCCTTTTGTTGTAGAGCTTGTTTATGGCTGGGGTCCACCAGACTGGACGCTTGCCTTTGGTACAGAGAGTCTTAGTTTGTTTGGGATTGCCTGATCCATGCAGTCCTGTAGGTGCTGGTAGAAGGCATTTGTAAGTGATTCAGCGGTTTGAGTAATGTTTACCACTGGCTCAGGGGCCTTAAAGGAGACCACACTAGTTTTTAGAAGTGTGAAATCGGCTTTTGAGAAGTTTTTCACTGTGGTCTTTTTGTTTCAGGTGGGGCGGGATGAGGACCTCCAGCGAGATTAGTTTATGATCTGATCTCACCAGTGAGGGGTATACTTCGGTGTTGAACATTTTGATCCCATGTTCGTGATGATGAGATCAAGTATGTTTTCACCTCTTGTGGGGATGGTGACTAGTTGTTCCATGGCATTTGAGTTTATGAACTCCAGGAATCTTTGGGTTAGAGTGTTCGGGCTTGAGTAGTGTTCCCAGTCTATATTAGGGTAGTTGAAGTCACCTAGTATGATGGTGTTTGGAGATACATTTATCCCTCCAATGTTTTCAGGAAGGCCATGTGAGGTTCCTGAGTTTGAGAGGGTGGCCTGTAACATGCTACAAATTGCAGAGCAGTCTTGCCTATGGTTAATTGCACCTGGATGGTCTCCGATGCATCGTGCGTTGCCACCAACCTTGAGGTGTGGGTGTCCTTTATGAATATGGACACCCCCCCTCCTTTCTTGGTGTTGTCTGGATTTTGGGGCCGGGACGCATGATATGAGGTGAAACCTGTTAGTGCTGGGGTGCTCTCAGGAGCCTTGAACCAGGTTTCTGTCACAGCACAGACATCGATGTTCTCCATATTGAGAAGGGCCTCGAGTGCGTGCATCTTGAGATTGAGACTTCTGGCATTGAGCAGCATTACCCTTATTTTTTTTCCTTTTTGGTGTTCTAGGGTGGTAGGTTTAGAATTTGAGCCTTGCCTAAAAAAGGCACTATGGGGGTGGCAAGAGCCTTTGCCAATATCCGGAAGCCAAGTCTATTATCCTCTGAACTGAATCCTAATGGACATCCATGGTGATGGATTACCACTCAGACAAGTGTACAGACAATAAGAAGGAAAGCACCAATACCAATAAAATAATCAAATGCCACTTTAAGTGTACAGACAAGCTGCCTCCAACTGTTACCAGACAAGGACAGTCAAACAAAACTACAGGGTGTTGCTATCCACCCACAAGAGGGCTGGCACTACCTATGGATAACAGAGGTCCCTCTATGTCTGGTTCTACAACTTTTTGGGAAGTTACGGGGCTACCTTCTGGATGGCTAATTCTGAGCCAAGTGCTGCCCTTGAATCATAGCTGGCACTGACTCCTCTATAAAAGGAGTGCTAAGGTTATGGTTCTGCCCTTTTTTTTTTTGCATTCTAAGTGTACATTAACTTTAGGGATAAGCACATATGACTCACTGAAGATCAAGTCATAAAAGTTACCTCAGTGTCCCTGACAAAATCTGGAAGATGGATCCACATGTGCAAGTGAACAACAATGGTTACCACAGCTCTGGTCAAATCCTCTGCAGCACTGCAAGTTTAACTGATGCAGCAGTAGAACCTGGGACATCGATTTCCCTTCTAAAAGTCAATCTATTAGCAGATACACACACTATTGGAGCTCATCAGCAGTATCACTCAAATTCATCCACGTGTGAAAAATATAACAGATCACCTTAAGACAAAACATATTAGATGTCCACTCTTATGAGTTATTTATCTGTTGGAAAAAGACAAAAACAAAAAACAACTGGCCTCTGGAGTTTCAGAGCCTTCCTTAAGGCAGCTACACAAGGGAATCCGGCTCGAGATTTTGTGACCAGACAATCCAGTCTCTTGGTGGCTAACAGATTAATTAGATCAGCCTTTTTGGAACAGGGCTCATTACATCTGCTTTTTCATGCAGCTATAGTAGCAGATCTTGATATATTTTAGTGGAAGCACTATGCATAAGGGTTGCAGGTTACATCTGCTAGCCTTTTTACAATCTCAGCTATAGGAGGATATGGGTTTGGTAACCCCCCACTTCTTTCTTAAGTGAGCTCCACTAACTCTCCAAATCTAGGGCTGTCAGAGAAGTGGACAAGCAGTCATCCTCATCATGTACGCCTGCTGTGGGGGATTCTGATGGACAGTCTATATGCTGCTTTTTGCATTTAGCCTCCTGGATACCTTTACATGTAGAAGAATCTGAAGACTGGGCATTCTTTTAAGACAGTTGGTACAGAGGGGAACTGCTGACATTCTGTGGTCTCACTAGCATTCATAAAACAGTAGGCAGTACTAAGGAACCAAGAAAAGGCTGTCTAATACAGCAAGTTGTGCCAGTGCCAAAAGTAATCAGTGTAACTAAGCAATGGCTTGAGGCGGACATCAACTTTTAAAACTAAATCAAAAACAAAGTGGCCAATGCTGAAAATCCCAATACCAACAAGACTGCATCTGGCACAGAAATTGGTACCACATCCCAGGTTCTGGCATCAGCACCAGAAAGAACATCTGTATTAACAATGCAGTTGTCAGGATCAATATCAAAAGTAAGCTCAACACCCGGAAAGTTGGTGCTGACTTGTACACTGCAAAAAATGGAGTCACAAAGATCAGCATTGACAGAGTGACATGGGAGGATTGGTTGGTAGGGGGGTACTGATTTTTGACTCCATATATCTGACAGACGTAGCATGCGACTGAACAAGAGAGCCTCCCTTGAGCCCTTAGCACGGTCTCTGCCAAACTAACATAACTGATACCAAGTATAGCAAGGGAAGGAGCAGAAGGCCTCAACAAAATTAAGACAGGGCCATACTCCTGTCTGACCTACATGTCAGTCAGTCTACAAACAATACTTCCTCAGAGTTTCAAAAAAAAAGTGCTTTCTGCAAAACATTTTGAGTTTTTGCTGACAGGGAAACAAGTGTCAATCTAGCAATATGATTCCCTTCTGGAAAACGACTCAGAAGACTGTATAAAGAACACCATCAGGTTGCAAGGAAGAGAGAAAAATATAGTTATCAGGCACCCTTCATAAGGGATGCCAACAATAACCTGCTCACCTGTCCAAAGGACATCAAATGCAGCAGGAAGGAGTACTTCCAACAGCTTTTGAATGAAGAAAACCCCACAGAAGCTAAATGCCCCAGAAACAGCCTACAATGAAAGAGGAGGAGCTCATCCTAGAAGTTGTAAAAACAAAGTGAAGGAAAATTAAGTCAGGGAAAGCGTTAGGCTCAGACAAGGTCATGGCAGAGATGACTTAAATGTTGGGTGAGGTATGGGAGAAATTGTTCCAGAAGGTACTCATAGCAATATGGAGACAAAGGAGTATCCCGACTGGAGAATAAGCATTCTAGTGTAGTGTCAGTGTACAAGAACAAAGGGGACACAATTCACAACTCCGTATGCAGGTATCATACTCCTGTCAAAATGCATGAAAAGTTCTGGAGGGTAAGTTATAAACTAATGCACAGTAGTAGAAAGTAAATGGGAAGAAATGAAGAAAAACAGCATTTTTGTAAATGCTATTCTTAGCCAAAGGGAAATTAAACTTCAGTCACAAAAGGAAACAGTATGGGATAAAGAGGTCCACATATGTGCTGCAATTTGACATTTGGTTACAGGGAAAGTCTGACTGGGTCAGAAACCCATTTTCAGTGGAGGCCTGGGGAGACAAACTCTCCAAATATACTGGATCAAAAACTGGTAAAGTATTTAACAGTATCATGCAAGTATAATGCAATAGTAGATGATAATAGAGAGAAGTATACAAATGAATAACAGATTACAAATGCTAACAAGATACAAGCTTACAAATTATGTATAATGATACATAACTGATTTTAAGAGAGTCAAAAAAAGTATGAATGACTGTTTTACATTTGTCTAGATAACTTGTTTGACATTGCTGGTCATTTACATATGTACATATTTACAAGGAGGTAGTACTAAGGAAACTGCAAAGTTGATTTGAATAAGATGAGTAAATTAGAAGAATCAGGAGTGAGTGGTAGTTAGAAAGGGAAAGCAAGTGAGATGCAAATTCAGTGGGAGGTGGGTTAAGTATACATTGGGGGTCTGAGATGGATAATATAGAAAATGGTATGAAATGGTGCAAGATTGGTGACAGAAGATGAGAAGTTTTAGTAGGAATAATTGTGTACAGTTAGTTAGTGGAAGGTGGGTAACAGGAGAATGGAGAAAGGAAATAGAGTTGCAATTAAATGGATAGTGTTCAGTTTTTTTGTTTCTTTTACAGGGACAATTACTTAAGGAGTAATTGTTTTAGTACAAACTGACCAAGTATCTTAAAAAATTGGTCATCTGCACACAGGATACTTTGGCACTTTTTACTCAACAGCTTCTTTGTAATAAATCAGTTATTTCCTTTGTTCAGCTACGCTTAGGCAGATTTACCTAACCTTCCCACCACTGCATGTAATAAAATGCTTGACTGCTGAATATGAAATTTGGCTCTCTCATTTTGTTGCTTCTTTTAACAGACAGTACTACAAGACTCAAATTGTACTTGGTTTCAACTTTTGCTAGGGAACACCTCATAGAAATGGGTTCCCTCCAGACTTTTGTCCACTTACTCTGAGCCTACCATTTGGTTGGAGTCCGAATTAAGGTAGGTTTATCAACTGCTTCAGCAATCCAGCAGAAAAAAGTTCTATGGTCTAATGGACTACTTTTTTTGGTGAGAGGTACTTTGTATATATGATTTCTGTAGGTGGAAGGGAGTAAATTCTTCAAGAAATACTTTTCAGAAGTTATTTATTTTGTCTGGATGCATGAGCAACTGGAAATCTTTGAGGTTACATTATGGAAATAAAACAGGGAAAGATTGGTCAGCTTTGTTTGTGGTACTGTAATTAAGGCAAGAATAATTTTATGAATCCAAAAGTAGTGTTTTCACAAAAATGTTCACACCCTGAAAACACTTTGATACATAAAAATATAGTAAACTGGAATAAAACTCAAGTGTACAGTCAAAATTAGGGTTGCCGCCCCTCTGTTTTTTTTTCCGGACTATCCAGAAATCAAACTGATTCTCCGGTAGTCCGGAAAACACTGTACAAACTCCGGTATTCTGTTTAAAAAAGGAAACAGACTATCGGAGTTTGTAAATCGACTGATTTACTATGCTTTTTTACAGAGAAGCATAGTAAACCAGCTGAAAGCAGGTAGCAGGAATGGAAAAAGAGTGCTTTCCCTGCCGGGTGATGTCATCGTGACATCACAAAATGGACAGGGTGTAGGCAGGAGAGGGGGCGGGGGTTAATGGTGACACGAGGGGTGTGGCTTTACTCCAGGTTTAGCCACGACAAAAGGTGACAACTGTAGTCAAAATAGTAAAACAGAACACACTGCTTCAACTGACAAATGTCTCGAGAGAGAGAGACTGAAAAAAGAGTAAAACCTAGCTAAAAATAAAACGTTCACAAAAAGTACTGTTTCATTTATAAAAAAATTAAAATTGAAAAGGTTTCCCTAAAGGGAAATTATCTGCCCAGCCAGGGAGAAATGCTAGCTGACCATTGACTGTCAGAATCCTAAAAGAATAGCTCTTTTCAGAGGTAAGAAAGCTCTTAGGGGCTTAGAGCTCAGACTGCTGATTTTCTCCTGACCTACTCGAGGTGCTAATGATCTGAGGCTGTGGAAACTGGCCAGTTGTTATATCCTAGGCAGGATGGCTTCTGCAGCAGTGATCAAATGATGAACATCATTAAATGCTCCATGGCTAAATGAGAAAAAACCCTGAAAGGTGGGTAGTGGAGACCAGGTGCGACAGAAAATTTAAAATTCTGAGGTACAGTTTTCAATGGTAGTCCCCAAAAGCACAATATATTTCCATTACAGTAAATATTCTACACGGGCATTCAGGGGGGAGAAAAAAAAAAAAAACCTTTACACGTTTTTTTCACGCAAGTATTCAAGGAAAAATTCCTTCACAAGATATGACAATCCATAAACATGACGTTTTCTAGCATTATCTATCTAGCATAATCAGTAAAATTCAAAAGAAAAAGCAGTGTTTTTCTTCACAAAAATGATGTAGTGAGAAGTACTCTTCTGTGGAAAACGTATCTGCCAAACCTTAAAGAATAGCTAGCTGACCATAATTTCCACAAAGCCTGCAGAAGGGAAATGCACTTTGGCAGTAAAAAAGCTTTGAAGCTTTTGACACACTAACCATGGCTTTTAAGTGGCTGTCCATGAGCCCCATTGTATGTAGGCGAATGAAGGTGCCCTGAAGCTTTATAGATGGACAGCTAATCACATCCCTGGCAGCATATAATCTAAAAGCTTATGCTTCTGCAACAGTGACCTAATGTTGTACATCAGCGAGAAACTTATAAGTAGCACTGCACACAGTGCTAGTTTCCTCTGCAGCTCTCACTAGGTTAAATCTCTCAGCGATCAAACAATTCTTAAGTCACAGTGTTCTTTATGGCTTTTAGCTACAAAACAATACATGACAGACATTGGCATATGGCTGAACCATTACCTTTTCAATATGAAATCAGTTGAACTACAGGCAGTAGAGAGAACTGCTGCACAGTACCAAAAAGTTAATCTTCCGTGGTAGTGGACTGGAAGTTAGGTTTAACACGCATATCTGCAGAGTAAATTTTTTTCTCAGTTTAAATTTGCAGTGATGGAATAATGCCTTTAAAGCCCTAAGAAGTTGCAAAATATAAAATAGCTACTTGAATCGATCAGCAAAAAAAATTGCGATGTCGCATGAAACTGCTCCTTGGCCAGAAAAGTCCATTACAAGTTTAACTGCATAAACAGAACTTGGCTATTAGTGTTATATCTGACACAAACCTCAGATGTGAAAGCAGCTTCGCTTGAAGCAAAATCAGACTCTGGCACATTTTCAAGTTCACCCATCTCTTCATGGCAAGGTGCAACAAAGGACTCCTGCAGAATGAAAAACAATCACTTGTATGTGCATGATACCCAAGATTTTTATACTTCTGAATTAAATTACAAAAGTGTACAATGCAAGTCTTAAGTCTTCCACATTTATTTTAAATTAGTTTCTGTACATTATATCAGCTGGTTATTTGACTGCTAGATCCATAGTCAGGCATATGCAGTGTAACCCATGGTGTATATTTTGTGCACTTTTTCTAGAAATCAACATTTTTGTAAATAAAAATAATAATTAAAAAATCCTCCTGTTTTGCCAACAAAAACAAAGAGTCTTATTTAGGAACATCTGGTAGGCTATTTTGTTTCTTTTCGAGTTAATTACAAGAGTTTTTTTTTTTAATTGATGGAGCAGCTCCACTTGCAAAGAAGTGGGTATATGCTCTAAAATATGGTACAAAATTTCAAAAGTCAAGGCTATAACTGTGATACATATGCAGAACCAAGGCAGACTTACCTGGCTTGCAAAAAAGTTCTTCTACACAAAAGCTGTATCAGTATTCTTTTATGAAGCACTATAATATCCTTTTGGCTTCATAAAAAATAGTCATTACTGCACTCCCACACCATCGACAGCTTCCAACTGCAAACTCCCCAAAAACAGCTTGTGCCCAGGGTAACCACCCCCACCTGTGTAATAAAAATCTATCAACTACAATTTAAAATAATTACCCTGATACAATAAAAATGTATAAGGCGCGGTGGTGCAGCGGTAGCGTTGTTGCCTCACAGCAAGAGTTTCTCCCGTTCGATTCTCGGCGGGAGCGCCTTCTGTGTGGAGTCTGCATGTCCTCCCCACGGTGGAGTGGCGTTCGAAAGAGATGTGTAGAATGGGCGTGCCTTCGTTGAAGGCTGGGCATCGAGCTGGCACCTCGTCACCCGTAAAAAATCTACTGCCATTCATTAGCGGACCGGAGTTCCACTGTGGCGACCCCTAACTGGGAAAAGCCGAAAGAAGAACAACCCTGATACAACACAGGAGAAAAAAATTACAATACAAGCAGTTCAACAGAGAAACAAAATATCAGTAGCCATATCTGGTGAGATGGTTACTAACCGCAATAAAAAAAGGAATACAAGTTCAATCAAGGGTTTATAATCTGCACTAGGGCAACACATTAAAGCACTTTATTGGTCAAATATGCAGTCACTTCAGTGTACGAATGACAATTGCGTATTAACTAAATTTCATCAGATAATATAAAATCAGAAGCAGTAACCATGTCACAAGAAATGAAAACCTGCACAAGCACACAAGACCATTACAACCTGCTAATACATACAGTATATATTTGTGCCAAACTCTCTTAACATCTGAATTCCCCACACCCATATTCCAAACACACTTGGCACAGATGAAGTAAAACATTCAGCTGCTGTTAACTATGACACTCTAAGATGAACATGCAGAAAAAGAAATAAAAGCCTGTTTTCAACATCACCTCCCTCCATCATGTACTGACTGAAATGGAACAATCACAAGCTTATATTAACTACCTAAAATTCACATCTACAGAAGCAGAATTCTAAAGATACTACTCACTTTAATTACAGAGCACCTGACACTATTACGCAAATATGTAATCGCTTACACAGATATTGTCTGAAAGTGAATCTGGATTCTTAAGCATTTCGGATGCAGTTATTTTCTCCATTTCTACAGTCCCTTCTGCGCAAGATGCATCAGTAGAACCCTGAAATAAAACATAGTTAAATGCAATTAATGTTTATGAACTTCAAAAGTCAAGAGAGCAAGGATGTGTATTATCAATAAATACTAGCAAAATACAAGCAATGAAAGACAGTAACAACTTAAATTAGCAAAAAGACAAAATATTCTAACACAGTGGTTAAAATTTGTAGACATGTTTTCGACTTCACAAAGTGAATGTTATCAGTAGTAAAATCTGATTACACCAAGAGCTTAGCATGCATCCCATTACAAACCATAGCACCTGAAACTTGTGAAAAGAAGAGCATGCTGCAGATTACAAATGTACACCACAGAATGCTAAAAAAGCTAGCATCTCTCTCTTTTAGGAAGTTTATTCAAACGACAATTATAGAGAAACTGAAAACATGGCATCATACAAACCTCATTAAGGGTAAGAGAATCTAAATCATTTCCAAGTTCTAGTGTGCCCTCGTGTGCTGTGAGCTTCTTGTCCAGAGCTGCTGCATCTGATTCCTACACAATAAGAAATTCAGTATGACCAAATTTAACATGTAAGAATGAACATTTTCACAGATCATCAAGATCTGACATGGCACATATAAATTATGTTCTAATCATAACTATCTGATACTCAATTGTCCATATACATGAGATCCAGGCCATGGCATCAAGTGTTTTTAGTATGGTAAGTCATGAAAGCAAACCTATATGTTTTGCACAAACATTTTAACTATGGCCTAACAGTGAGATACCTCAACTACCAGCATGACATTGCAATGGCATACATAAATGTCATACATGAAACCTTGAGAACTAACTTGGGTTCTCCACTGAGTAACCAACATACATTTGGCGGAGCAGTGGTGCAGCGATTAGCGTTGCTACCTCATAGCAAGAGGTTCTTTGGTTTGATTCTCGGCTGGGGTGCCTTCTGTGCAAAGTCTGCTTGTCCTCCCTGCATTCTTCTGGGTGATCCAGTTTTCTCCCACATTCCAAAGACGGGTCTGGAGCATTTCTCCCTGGGCCTCTACTGAAAATGGGCTCTTTCCCAGTAAACAAATGTTAAATATAAATAAATTAATGAATACTATAATAACCAAAACTATAATAATTAGGAATTTAAAACAAAAATCTTTTTAAGTTTTACTTACAGATGCAAAAAAAGAAAAGGTTAAATGCAGTTCTGTTAAGGAAAGTACAATGCACTTACTCCATTAAAATAAATAAATGATTTACTGCAGGAGTCATACTTAGTGTGTGGATATTCACCATCTGTACCAGTCTTTGACAAGGCCTTCTGTCTCTCTCTGAAAACAGAACTCCTTAAGTTTGATTTACCTACACCTCAGGAAACATTGGGTCAAAAAGTCTAAAGAAACATTTACATAATCTACACGGCTATAAAGTATCAAATGAGGTCATAGACAGTAACTTGCATATAGTACAAGATTTTAGAAAATGGAATAATAAAATCAAAATCTTAAAAAATAAATCTAAGTCTATGGTCTCTGTATGCCTGTGGCCACTGGGGAATTGACACATGCATATTTAAAGCAGGCAACTTGGCTAAGGAACATTCCATTTTGCACTGTTAAACTGTTGCTGTGGCCATTTCTACATAGGCCGAACAATAAGAGAGTTAAGGGACTTGCATTACTGAAAACTTAAGTGGAATAAGGAGAAATAAAGAATAATGTTCTCTGCAAAAATTTGATTGTAAAGAAGTACATGTGAGGGGGCGTGGCCAATATGGCTAACAGAGCAGCATTACAATACAGAAAATGTAATCACAAAATTAAAATTTGAAGATGCCTGTTAGCCAGATTTATTCATTACTATAAAATGACTGGCCATTAACATTCAAAACCGAGCACACTGACTGGTCAGCCTAACCAGCGTTCCCATTGCAAATAAAGAAAATACCAAAAGAAAAAGGTCCGGTTGCCTGGACCTTCTTCCATTACTATATGCTATAACTAAGTTTTCTTCACCATTAAAAGCAAAATAATAAAATTAGAAATCTGGAAACTCCGGAGGTACAAGACAGAGGATGGAGAAAATACTAGGAAAATCAGGTATGTTATTCAAAACTAAAGAAACATATCTGATTTTCCTTGTATTTTCTCCACCCTGTCTCTCTCGTACCTCTAAAGTGTCCGAATTTCAACCTTTACTTAAAAAAGAGAAATGGAGAGATCTTCCTTTTTCGTTGCTTCCTTTACAAAGCACTACAAAACACTACAAAGCACTACAAAACACTACAAAAGTCCCATATGCATGCACAGTACATCAAGAAAACCCTCAGATATGTAAACAAAGTGGAAGGACACCATGCCACCAATATACAAGGAGCCTATTTAAGAAAAGTTTTTGTTGTTTGTCTTTCAGCTTTTCCCGGTAAGGGGTCGCCACAGCGGAATTCTGGTCCGCTAATGATCGGCGTTTCATAAAGAATCTACTGCCAAGGTGCCAGCTCGACGCCCAACCTTCAACGAAGGTACGCCCATTTACGCACACGTCTTTCGAACGCTACCCAACCACGGGGAGGACATGCAGACTCCACACAGAAGGCACTCCCAAGCCCAGCAGAGAATCGAACGGGAGAAAAGACTCTTGCTGTGAGGTAACAAAGCTACTGCCGTACCACCGTGGCACCCTATTTAAGAAAAGTACTTTTCACCCAGCAATGGGTTATTGCTATTATACAGTGTCATTATTTAAGAAAAGTACTTTTCTTAAATAATGACACTGTATAATAGCAATAACCCATGGCTGGGTGTGGGGAATGCTGATTTATCGACACCCAGCCACGGGTTATTGCTGTAATACTCAGAGAGATAACTTATATCTCCCAAGTTCTTCAAAGGCTGTAGTTTTTGTAAGAATTTCAACTGTAGAAGAGACTTCAGCATAATTCACTCAAGAAACAGTACTCAGGATTCTTGCGTTAAAGAAGACATCCAGTAAATATGATCTAGTATGCAGGATATGAAATGGGATAAAGTAAAGGCATCCAAGATATGGAAAATTTCACAATTAAAAAAAATATCATCACAAAGAGGGAACTGCAAAGATTAGTAAAGTAGAAGTTAAAAAAGAAATAGAAGTTGACGTTATGGAGTGCTTGCAAAATGAAGGATTCAGTGTAGAAGGTCTAACACAGGTTACATCGCAGCATGATGGAGTGAATCCCCAAAGTAAGGAGAAGCAGGAAGATCAGGAAACATCTGAAGAAGAAATATGGACATGGTAAAGAAAGAGAGATTTAATATGGTGTAATATTTATGCAAAGGAGAAAGCACAACTAACCAATAGAAAAAGAGCAGCGCCAAAGATATTTGCAGAAAAATACATGCAAAGGAATCCAGACATGGAAAACTTTACAATACAAAAAATAAGACAACAGAGGAAAAGTAGAAAAGGAGATTAGTACTGGAGAAGTTAAAGAAATAGAAACTGAGGTTGTAGAGTACCTGCATAGTGAAGGAGTCGGTGTAGAAAATCTAATTCAGAAAACAGGCTAGAGCAATGGATATCCAAATTAAGTGAAACAGGAAGCAATTGTTCAGGTGCCACGAAGATATTTTGGAACTCTCCACAGGAAATCAGTATAAATGTTCACTTGAAGCTGGACAGCAAGGGAAGGAACAGGAAACTCTGATGCAGTCAGTGTTCAGGAGTGATAGGCCAGTGAAACTCTGATGCAGTCAGTGTTCAGGAAGGAACAGGAAACTCTGATGCAGTCAGTGTTCAGGAGTGATAGGCCAGTGAGTTCCCATATGACAGAGCAACAGATGGCATGGGATGAAATTGAAGAGAAATGTGCCACATTTAGATGATATAGAATTTTCAACAGAATGCCTGCAGGAAATGGAAAACAAAAAATGTGCCCTATGTTTAGAAGGAAATGAGCTAAGAGAAGAGTTGCTTGATTTAATAGACAGACATATTAAGATCATTGAAAGAAACAGACTGAAGGTCAATAAAACCCAAAAAGTCAGAAGTTTGATAAAACAAATGAACACAGTAATTAGGACGGTCCACAAAGATCCATGTGATAAAACAGAAGTAAAAAGGATACATTACTTTGCAGCTAAATTAATTAAGTTCTACCACAAGAGCACAGGGTAGTGAGGCAAAGGAAGGAGAGAAATCATGCTGCGATGTAACCTGCGTTAGACCATCATGGAAGTATCGAACAGAGAAAACTATAAAGCAAAACAAGAAGCACCACTGTTAGAAGAATACATAAGAGGGAACAGATCAACAAAAATACTAAGAGAGATGTGATAAAAGCAATGTGCAGTATTAGAACAGACAAGGATCTATCATGCACTATTGCAAACAAACTAGAAATCTCAGCACAGGCGTAAAAACAGGAGATAAGCAGATAAATATAAAGGAAAAGTACAAAATAAGCAATTTATTGATACCCAGAAAAGTTTGAGAGAGAATTGGGAAACAAGGTAAAAGGAATTGAAAGGCTACCAAAAAAGAAGAAATATACATTTTGGAGAGGTATGATCATGTGGAACATAAAGATGCTAAATGGACAGAAATAAACGAAAGAATAAGAACGTACAGGATATGAAATGGGATAAAGTAACAGCCAGAGAGATTGAAGCAATGTTAAGAAAAGCCTCTAACTAGAAAAAAACAAACCCAGATGCAGTACCTAACATTTGGATAATTTATTTTATTTTATTTTTATTTTACATTTGTTAACCGGGGGTGTCTGACTGAGCCGAAAATGAGAAGTTATGTACCTACCATAACATTCCATGTTAGTTGTCTTCTCTCGCCTTCTTTCTTGCTTGATGGGTTCGGAGCCGATCCTCGGCTCCGACTCTGCACTTGCTAAGCTCGAGAGTCACTTTTACCAGCTCGAGGCAGCCCCATATCCCATGATGCAAGGCGGTAAGTACCCAGATCTCGTTTGATGACAAAGGGCAATAGCACCAAGCATAAACACTTCCCAAAGGAAGAAGAAAAGCCTGCAGGATGGAAGAAGGACCAGCTCTGAATGGTCTTCAGCATAATAATTCCTTGTAGAAAAAGGTCTGTCCAGGCCTGGGGGAAGGAGGGAGGGTCGCAAGAAAGAAGGCGAGAGAAGACAACTAACATGGAACGTTATGGTAGGTACATAACTTCTCAATGTTAAGTTGTCCATCTCGCCTTCATTCTTGCTTGATGGGACCGCGTCCCTAGCACCTCTATCCTGGGTGGCTCAATGGAACAGACTCTTGAGGACTGTAGAGCCAAAACTGGCTCTGTCCCTGGAGGCCAAGTCCAATTTGTAATGGGAAACAAAAGTATGAGGAGTGGCCCAAGTGGCCGCTGCACAAATAGTGTCTAAAGGAAGTCTAGCTTGAAAGGCTGTAGAAGTAGCTAAGCTTCTAGTTGAATGTGCTTTAGGTTTTGAGCACAGCTGTTTTCCCCTGAGCCGATAAATTTCAGAGATGACAGAAGAAAGCCATCTAGATAAGGTAACTTTAGAGACAGGAAGGCCTTTCTTGTTATCAGCATAGGAAACAAAGTGTTGATCGGATTTCCTAAATTGTTTAGTTCTGTCCAAATAATATCTGAGTTGGCGATGGACATCAAGATAATGTAGTTTTGTTCGATCTGTTTGAATAGTTTGGAAAAATACAGGGAGATCAATGGATTGATTCAAATTAGTCTTTGAGGCGACCTTAGGCAAAAAGGTCGGATTAGTTCTCAATGATACTCTGTCTTTGTGAAAGACCAAATAGGGGGGGTCGAACCGATAGAGCATGAAGTTCAGACACCCTCCTGGCAGATGTAATAGCTACTAGGAATAAGGTTTTCCATGAAAGAAATTTCAGGGAGCAAGAAACAGCTGGCTCGAAGGGGGGAAGAATCAAGGATGTCAGCACTAAATTTAGATCCCATTGAGGGGGAGGACTCCTGACTGGAGGTTTCAGGAGGAAAATTCCTTTTAAGAAGGCTCTACAAAGCCTGTGGGACATAATATTGTGATCTGCGAACCCGACATGAAAGTTCGAGATAGCAGCCAATTGAACTCTAACTGTGAAAGAAGAAGATCCTGCATGAAAAATCTCCGCTAAGAAATCCAAAACTGCCTGAACTGGAGCAGTGAAGGGATCAATATTCTTGGCTTTAGCCCAATAAGAGAAACGTTTCCATTTGCTTGTATAAATCCTCCTGGTAGAGGATTTTAAGGAAGCTACTAGAATGTCTCTAACGAGGTTAGAGATCAAAGGAAGCCTGGCTAAGGAAGGAAGTGGAGCAACCATGCTGTGAGGTTGAGAGAAGGTATAGACCGGTGCAGCTGACCGGATTGGTGAATCAGAAGATCTGGCACTGGGTCCAGATGCCACGGCTGCACCAAAAGGTGACGATGGAGGAACGGAAACCAAATTTGTCGAGGCCAATAAGGAGCAATGAGAATCATTTTGGCTCTCAAAACGGTTGCTTTCTGGATAACTTGAGGGATCAGAGGAAATGGAGGAAAGGCATAAAGAAGTCCCTGGGGCCAATCCTGGGTCAGAGCGTCTCTGGGGGGATGGCCTGGCAGAGGGAAGAGAGAAGAAGTCTGGGCATTTGCTGTTTTGGGGAGTAGCAAAAAGATCGCAACATGGGCGACCCCATTCCAGAAAAATCTCTTCCACTATAGATTGCTTGAGAGACCACTCGTGAGGCATGAGAATAGCTCTGCTCAATCTGTCCGCTAAAATGTTGGTTTTCCCAGGGATGCGTTGCTACCAGAAACCGATGAGAGGAGATCGCCCATTGCCAAAGTCTGAGCGCTTCGACACAAGGGGTAGGACTTGGTTCCGCCCTGTTTGTTGATATACCAAACTACAGACATGTTGTCTGTGTGGACTGCAATTGTCCCTACGGGAAGAAAGTCGTTGAGGGCTTGCAACGTTAAAAGCACTGCTCTCATCTCCAGGACATTTATGTGCAGGTGGTACTCGAACGGTTGCCACGCCCCATGAACCATCCTGCCCTGATAATGACCCCCCCCACCCGATCAGGGAGGCATCCGTGGTGACAGTGGCTACCAGGGATGGGGGTACAAAGTGTCTGCCTTGGTGAATCTGGGGAGAAGTGATCCACCAAGCAAGATGATTTTTGCAAATCTGTGTCACCAGAATTTGGTGACGCATTGGAAGTTGTTGGTAAGACCACTGAGTGAACAACATCCACTGAAGAAGGTGCATGTAGAAGCGAGCCAGAGGAAGAAGAGTAATGGCCGCAGCCATGAGGCCTAATACCTTTAGAACCATTCTGGCCTGTACTTTCTTGTTGGCTAGAATGATCCTGACATGACTTTGAATGTCTGAAACTCTTTGATCTGTAAGGGTAGCTGACATCCGAACAGTGTTTAAGTTTGCGCCTATGAAAGTAATAGACTGGCAGGGCAATAAGGATGACTTTTCAAAGTTGATCGAGATGCCCAAATGAGAACAAAGATTTATTGTGTAATCCCTGGCTTGAACAAGCTGATGCCTGGTGGTGGCTGAAAGGAGCCAGTCGTCGAGATATGGAAACACCTGGAATCCTTGACGTCTCAGGTGAGCCGTGACCACTGCCATGCATTTGGTGAACACTCTGGGGGCTGTAGTGAGACCAAAGGGCAGGGCTCTGAACTGGAAATGACTGGACCCCAGCCGAAAGCGGAGAAATCTCCTGGAGCGTCTGTGAATTTTTATGTGATAGTACGCATCCTGAAGATCTATTGAGCACATCCAGTTGTCCTTCTGTAAGAAGGGCAGAATTGATTGAAGAGTGACCATTTGGAATCTTGTCTTCCTCACAGACCTGTTGAGTCTGCTGAGATCCAATTTTGGTCTCCAGTCTCCCGTCTTTTTGGGGACCAAAAAGAACCTTGAGTAGATTCCGGGCTCTGAATAGTCTGTTGTAACTGACTGAATGGCTCTTTTTGCAGTAGTTTTAAGACTTCTAACTCTGCAATTTCCCTTAGACCGGGTGGTACATCTGGAAGGGAATTTGAGGGATAGAAAGGACTTTCCTCGAAAGGAATTTTGTAACCCTCGGATATGATCGACTGTACCCATCTGTCTTGAGGTGAGGGAACGCCAGGCTTCTGGGTACAGCGATAGTCTTCCCCCGACTGCCTCCAAGGAGGGACAGCCGGGCAACATCTCAGGGATGCTGAAAGGGCTTGTCAGAGAGAGACACTCTGTTTCCCTGGTTTTGTGGACCCCCTCTGCCTCTAGAGCGGCGTCTGTTGTTGTTACCCCCTCTGCCTCTAGGGGTAAACTGACCACGTGAATCCGGCGTGACTCCTTGGGATTTGCGGAACCACATTTTGCCACCCTTCTGTCCTTTGGGGTAAGGTCTAGAAGGGGTGGAAAAACGGACTCCTACGGCAGAGAGAGTTTTGCCGTCCTGCTCACACCTGGTCAACGTTTCCTTCACTTGAGGGCCAAACAAAGCCGACCCATCAAAGGGAGAGTTTGTGAAGGACGCCTTAAAGGGATCTGCAAAATTACATAGCCGCATCCAGGCTTGGCGTCTAAGAGCCACACCTGTACCTGCGGCCCTACTCGCTCCATCAGCAGCATATGATATTAGCCGCATGGAGGAGTTTGCAATGGAGTTAAGGGTTCCTAGCTGCGAAGCAATTTTTTCCTGAGCCCCTGCAGCTGTAGGATCCTGCACAACCTCACCTAGCTCCTTAAGGATATCCCTTTGGAGTCTGGTGAAGTGACATAGGTAGTTCAACGAACGCATAGCAAAGGTCGCTGAAGAAAACATCCGCTTACCATACCTATCCATGGTCCTAGAGTCCTTATTAGGAGGATGGACAGGTACAGAAGGATCTGCAAGTTCCTTCTTGGTGGCAGCCGCCACCATGGCATCAGCGGCGACACCTTTTGTGAGGAATTGCTTGTCCGACGGGGCAGTAATAAATTTAGAAGGCCTCCTAGGGACTGGCTCTACAGAGTCAGGAGCAGCCCACGCCTTTCGGGCAATAACTTGCATAAGGGGGTCGAAAGGCGGAGACACCCAGGAGGTGGAGGGCCAAGATCCAAACGCCTCCAGGTATACTGACTCATCCTCAGAGGGATTATTGGTGGGCCAGTTTCCCCTCTGTCTAAGGAGATCTAGGATGTCTGAGAAGGAGACATCCTCAGAGGGGGATCTTGGGGATCCCTCTGACTCATCTAAGTCAGTATCTGAAGTGATAGACTCGGGGGAGTCTACGTGTTTCCTCTTACAGGTCCTCTTCCGCGGAGGATCTCCTGACAAATCAGGAGAATCCTCGGAAGAGGGGGATATTCCCAGTGGGGAAACCTGAGGCGGAGGATCTCTGGGTCCTGGAGCAAGAGAAGTGGCAGAGATGTCAACAGGCACTATAGAGGGAGGAGCTAAGGGAACAGACTGCTGGCTGAGACCAGTGGCCAGCACACTCTTCATCACCTCGGCTCTCCCAGGGAGGTCCGAGAGAACCCACGACGAACTAGGAACTCCAGGACCCACCGAAGGGAAGGCTCCGAGGCAGATGTCGGAGCCGAGCTCACCGAGGCTCCAAGGAAGAGCGGGCTCGGACAAGGGTCCGATGCCACTCACCCCTTGGAGGAGACCAGGAAGCCCGCCACCGAATCCCTCTAAGGAAGGTCTCAAGAGGAGATAAGAGTAGAGGCTGAAGGAGCAGAAGGGGTATCTGTCCCTCAGCCGTAGCAGTAACCATTCCGAAGACTCCAACTCCAAACTCTGGGGTAGAGTCGAAGGAGGAACTGCAATGGGTGTGGACTAATAGTCGCCTGCTGAGACGGACTATGTAGCATTTGGGCCAGTGCCTGTGACTTTAGTAATCTACTGACCACTCTCTAAATCATGGTCAGAAAGCCTGGATGACCTTGAAGATCGGCTCCGATGGCTCCGCCCGAGAGAGGAGAGGCGCCGAAGCCGAGTTCGGAAATCGGCTCCAAGGAAGGGACCTAGACCTCTTCCTCGAAAGAACCATCGGAGCCGATGAAACCACAGAAACTGTCGGAGCCGACAACTTATCGGCACCGACAGGTAGCTGATGCATCGGCTCCAGCCGGAGCCGATACGCCATAAAAGTAAGGGTGTCGGAGCCGATCGGAGCAGACACCGATGCCTGGGCCACATGGTGGTCGGAACCGATCGGAGCCGACACCGGTGGTCGAACCAGAATCGCACCAATAGCCATCATCCAGAATCGGCTCCAGCCAGAGCCGATCTCGACTCTGAATGAGTCGGGCCGAGGCCACAGGCTTGGACACAGAAGCCTGGGCCTTGGAAGACTTAGAAGTCTTAGATGGGGCCGACTTAGCCGGAGAGCCCTCCGGCTTAAGAAGGCCCCTCAAAATCAATTTATTTCTTCTTTCCTGCAGGACTCTCTGGCTAAAAGAATGACATATAGCACAGGAGTCCTGCAGGTGAAGAGGCCCCAGGCAGTAAAGGCAAGAAGTGTGACCGTCTGTCAGAGACATCTTCTGACAGCACGAGTCACACTTCTTAAAGCCTGAGACCCTTTCCTTAGACATGGTGAATAAAACACACACACAACACCAGTCCAAGAAATTAAATTAAATATATCAAAAAGTATCAACAACAGACACAGACACACACACACACCCTAACAAGGGGGGGATGGGATGAGAGAAAGTCTGACTGAAAGTTATGAGGAGACAGGGAAAACTTTTGTCAGAAAGGGACTAAAAATATATTAAACTAATAATTTTAAGGTTTTTTTTGAAGAAAGGGGCTAAAATAGTAATGTAAAATTCACTTACCAGGAGCTGGTAAAAGGAGGACCTCATCAGCGCAAATGAGATCTGGGTACTTACCGCCTTGCATCATGGGATATGGGGCTGCCTCGAGCTGGTAAAAGTGACTCTCGAGCTTAGCAAGTGCTGAGTAGGATCGGCTCCGAACCCATCAAGCAAGAATGAAGGCGAGATTGACAACTTAACATGGCTCTTTTTCAGCAGAGGCCCGGGGAGAAAAGCTCCACAAAGAAAAATTACAGACACATTTAGTTATTTAGACATGATCAGTATACACACAAATTACGAGAGACATGTTTTTACAGTAGTATGCGACACATAAACAGTTATACAGTGAAGAGAACAAACAAAAAAATATTAATTTTAAAAATAAAGGTAATTAATAGATTTGTGGTGTACAGCTGAAATTTGGAACATAGGTAGAATACATACATAGTACACAGGTACAGTACATACATTGCAGATTAGCCAGTGTTTGTAAGATTGAAAACTATTATCAAGTGCTCTAGATTTAGAATGTATTTGTTATCCGCTTTCACTAGCCTGGGGAGCAATCATGGCACTGCCAACCTTGCTTGAGATGTTGCCTGATGAGGTCATTAAAGGAGGCTTTGGATGATGTGTTTTGAATGCTAGTAGGGACAAGAGTTCCATTTTTTAGCCACTGAACTACTATATAGTGCATTTCCAAAGCTATTGTAGCTGTTGGTGACTTCTAGTAGTAATTTGCTTGATGATCTAAGAAGCTTTTTGGCTGAGTGAGGTTGTACTAGGTATTTGAGGGCAGGACACTTATTGGGCAGGTAATAGAATGACAGAGGCAGAGCTGATTGTAGGTTAGTAGGTTGGGCAGTTCAAGTCAGTGGAGCTGTCTCAAAGCAGTTCAGTGATGAGTTCTATATGAGCAATTTGCAGCAAAGCGGGCAATTCTGTTATAGCAGGCTTCCATTTTGCTTAGTTCAGTTTTGTTGAGATTAGTCAGGATGGGAGATGCATAGAATAGGGTGGATAGAAGTTGGGAGTGAGCAATGGCTGATCTTGTGTTATTGGGTAAGAAATGGTTTGATACGGTAGAGTGACCCCAGTTTGGCATGTACTTTTTTAATAGTTAAGTTGAGATGACTATCAAATTTTAGGTGGGAGTCTATGGTTATTCCCAATAGCTTAGCCTGTGCCACTGGGGCAACTGGAGTAGTATTTGTGGAGTAGATAGTGAATTGACAGTGTTTCTGTTAGAACTGGTTATAATCATAAACTGAGTTTTCTTTGGATTGAGGATAAGTTGGGCTTTGGTAAGGTAGTTTTCAACGTCAGAGAATGCTAGCTGAGTTGTTTGCAGGAGGGTGGGAATGTTTTGTGCAGCACAGATTAAGGTAGTGTCATCTGCATACTGAATTATAGATGCATGCTGTGTGGAGGTATGGAGGTCATTTGTGAAGACTGTGAATAGTAAGTAGTGGTCCTAAGATAGAACCCTGTGGGACTCCTATAGTTATGGGCAGCTGAGGAGAGAAAGAATTGTCCCATTTCACAACTTGGTACCTGTCAGTTAAGTAGCTTGGGAACCAGGTAAGAGTGGAATTTGATAGATGATATTGGTTTAGTTTGTTTAGCATGATTTGGTGAGACTGTGTCAAATACTTTGGACATATCCAAAAAAAGAGTTGACACCTGTAGGCTTTCATTTTTGAGACGGTTTACTGTGTCTGCGAAGCAGAGGAGGACTGTAGTGGTACTATGGGCAGGTCTGAAACTATGCTGAGTAGGTGACAGGATGTTGCTGTCTAGGAGATAGTTTAACATCTGGGTATGAATGCATTTTTCTAGGATTTTGGCCAGGGAGAAGAGTAAAGCAATGGGTCTGTAGTTATTAAGTTCAGTGGAGGTCCCGCCTTTATGTATGGGTGGAACATAGGATATTTTCCAGAGTTTGGGCACATAGCTTTCAACAATTGATCTGTTTATGAGAGTGGAGACTGGGATAGCAATAGCATCTGCTGTGAGTTTCAAGAAATAGCTGGGGAGTAGGTCGGCTGCTGTTGATGAGGTTTTTAGTTTGGAGAGCATGCTTTTGATTGAAGTGGTGGAAACTGTTTTGAGGGTAAAGCTTGTATTAGTGTTATTTGTGTTGGGGGGGATAGTGAGGAAGGAACTGTCCTGTGATACTAAGGATAGAATTGAGTTCACAAAATGGGAGCTGAATTGTGTTTGGATGGGAACTTTAGTGTCAGGGGTGGTTGGTTTGGGGGTAGCCTTTTGGGTGGATTTTAGTAGCTGGTTTACATTTTTCCAAACTTTTTGCGGGTTGTGTTGGTATTTAGTTTGTAATGTTGTGTAGTAGGACTTTTTGTCCAGCCTAATGCATTTTTTTGCACGGTTGCGCAGTTCTTGGTACTTAGTGTCAGGGTGGGGGGTTTGAACAGGAATTATAGGGTTGCACTATATGTGGATGGGGAAGTAGTGTGGGTGATGTAAAAAATGCCTAGTGGGAATGAGAGTGATTGGGAGTATTCTCTGTGGAGCAAGTTGGTGAGGTATAATGTGACATGACTAGAGGAACTGTGATTGGTGGAGGTGATGTGAGGGTGACCTGTGGGTGTGATTACTATAAATGTAGAGGTAGTGGGGGCAGGAGGGAATAGGAGGCAGGGGAGCGGAGAGAGCCCGTGCGTTAACGAGGGCGAACGGAGCGGGGCAGAGCCAACCAAGATTTACTTTACAAATCTGAACAGTTTAAACAAATTCCTGAGGTCTAATGGCTTACCGGCAAGCAGAATGTAATTGCTGAAGAGCACTTGTGTCCTGGTGGGAAACTAGAAATTTAAAGATGGCTCCATGCTCAGCAGGATTCTAATATAGACTTTGTATTGGGGGAGGGAGATAGCACAATGGGTGTAAACCAGGTGGAATGCAAAGAAGCCAGAGAGGCAATCAGTGGAAATCAGTGAAGGCCTCAGAGGATGTAAGTAATAATTCAAACTACCTGTAAAGTGAAGGAGAGAAGAGACACCAAAGTGTATTAAGGTTGGGAGTGCGTCTTCACTTTGACTTGCTGATTTGTAACCAGTTTGTGCACAGATTAGAGTAGGGAGATACATTAGCAATGAAGGGGAATGTATAGAGATGCAAACAAACAGGTGGGCCTCCAAGTGATACAAACTAAGGCAGAAAGCACTGATAGGGCTGCTTGATGGTCAATTTAGTCACAGGGATGTGAATTAAATGTATACTGTTTACTGGACAGTTAGGATTATTGTACTAGTGGGGGGGGGGAGGACACAAGGCTACAAGAGTCAGTTTTATTAGCAAGCTGAGAACTACTAAGAAATACTGCTAATGTAATAGCTTCACTCTCATAAAACATACAAGTAGAATGCCTAGGTGGACTGACTCTGCTCTTGAGGCTCAAAATGTATATCCTTGTTTAGTTTGCAGTATTGATTCCTTCTTATATTGTATGGGTGGAGGGGTAGCCGCAGACTGAAGATTTGCTTGAGTGTGCTCCTGCTCTTGAGGCTCAAAATGTATATCCTTGTTTAGTTTGCAGTATTGATTCTTTCTTATACTGTATGGGTGGAGTGGTAGCCGCAGACTGCAAATTTGCTTGAGTGTGCTAGGCAAGCAGAATGTAATTGCTGAAGAGCACTTCTGTCCTGGTGGGAGACTAGAAATTTAAAGATAAAAGTATTAACATCTTTGCACAAAGATTTAGCCACCAACCTGGCTAACAAGAGGAAAAACAGTACTCTTACTTAAGAATGAACCTGCAAGCTACCCTAAAAAATTATACACCAATAACTTGCCTTCCGATGACATACAAACTATACATGGGAATTGATGCCAACAGACTTTATAGTCATTTAGAAGAAAACTCAATTATGGCAATAGAACAAAAGGGCAAAAAAAGAAAGTCGTATGGAATAAAGCATCATTTGTTGTTAAAGTCATAATGGAGAACTGTAAAAAGGGGAAGTATGGCAAAAAAGCATTTGATAGTACCCCACATTCATGGATAAGAGTGTGCTTAAAAATGTACAAGATACCCCTCTACAATGATCGACTACATTACAGTGACCATGAAACAATGGCAGACCACTTTGCAATTAAGCCATGATACAGGAAAAATTATTATTCCAGAGATAAAAATTCAAAGGGGGATAGTCCATGGTGACTCTGTCACTGCTGCTATTCTGCCTTGCCCTTAATCCATTAAGCTGTTTACTTAACAGCTTAGGCCGTGGGTATAATTTAGCTGCTAGGAAACAACCAAGTGTAAAGACTTCCAATCTTCTCTTTGTCAATGATTTAAAAGTGTATAGCTCATCAGATGAGGAACTGAAAGCACAACTGCAAGTTGTCAAAACATTTCAGATAATATAATGCCATTTTGTCTTGATAAATGTGCAAATGCAACCTTTAAAGCAGGAAAACTGCAGCACCAGGAAACATCAGTTTGGGACAAGAATGTGATATAAAAAAATGAGCAAGAGGGAGTGTATAAATATTTGGGAATTGATGAAGGATCAACAATAAAACAAACAAATAAAAATAAAACTTAGTAAGGAATACTTTAGAAGACTTAAATTAATCCCGAAAACAGAGTTGACATCTAGAAACAAAATCCAGGCTATAAACCAAATTGCTCTTCCTGTCCTAACTTACAGTTTTGGAGTGACTGAATGGCCCCCAAAACGTGTTGGACAGATTAGATAAGAAAACAAGAAGGATGCTTCATGCTGCTGACCAAATGATTTATAAAAATCAATGCATACCAAGATTATATATTTTGCGTTCCAAAGGTGGGATGGCCTCCTTGAAACTGATTACATATATAGATCTGTATCATGGGACTTCACACATCTGCTGACATCACAAAACCCAAACGTAGTGAAAGTTTTGAAACATGAGGAGAATAAATCTGAGGTGACTTCTCTGGTTAATCTAGCAGAAGCATATCAGCGTCAAACCAGGAATGGAAATCAAACCAGAAGTAGATAAAAATCAGGAAGCAACTGAATGTGGTAAAAAAAAAATAGAAGGAATATAAGGAGAAGGGCCAGATGAGAAGGCACATCATGTGTAAAATGCATAAATACAGTTGCAAGCACAGGGAAGTTCTGGATGAACCTCAGGTTGATCAGGAATGAATGCAGGAATGGTTCAGGAAAGGTGAATTCAAACCACAAGACGAAAGGTTAATATTGGTGGCCCAAGATAGTGGGCTACGCACAAGTTAGTTTACGAAGTCCATTGAACATATGGGAGAAACAGACAAATGTAGGTTTTTGTAAAACAGAACTGGAAACACTTGCACACCTCGTTGCTGGTTGTGACATACTAATGGCAGAAGGACTGTATACTGAAAGGCATAATAATATGGCAAGACTATTGCACTGGGGGCTATGCACACATTATGGTACTGAAGTGGCTGAAAAAACACTGTAAACAAGAGACACTAAGCCTCACAGAAAATGATGAACATGGGATCACCCAGTACCAACAGTTCAAAAGATAAATGCTAGAAAACCGGATACAGTGGTCTAAGAAAAGACGACAAAAGCAGCACTGATCAATGAAATCACCACACCCAGTGACTACAGTGTCTTGCGTATAGAGCGATACAAAGTCATAAAATGGACCAGCACTATGGAACAGGCTTCCCCAGCCATGTAAGAGTTCATCCCTGATCCAATTCAAACAAAACCTTGATAACTAGATGAGAAATGGTAAATTTACCCCTGGTCTGTCACCCATGTCCCTTATGGGCAGAGGTAGTCAATAAAAAGAAAGTATTATATTAACACCATCCATACAAATGGTTACCTCCTGATTAACATGCCCCCCCCCCCACATACACACACACATGCCCATGATACTCTGGATCCAAATGGTTTGGGGAGCATGGCTAAGCTTGTAAAGGCCCTAGTGGTCATTAGCAAAGTAACAACCTATAAAACTATTTTAAAGTCTGAGATCCACTAAAGCGAATCCTGGAGTAGCAAGAATGAATGACCAAACATGAGGACTTGCATAAACCAAGTCCAAGACTGCTGTTACTCAGAACATTCCTTTTCTCCAAGCTAAGAAAATCTGAGTAGGTACATATTCAGTCTGTGTGCACCCCCACCCTCACACATGGGATGTGTGGGGGGAGGCTTAAAGTCCCCCTGCAAAAACACAATCTTGTAGGTGAAAAATAGACATTCAATTTGATGTTCTCCTGTGTTTCGAGTCTTTTTCTTCCCATCATGTCAGGGCATACTCTTGACATTTCAGTAGACAGCCTTGGAAGTTGGTCTCTGCTGTAATTATCTGATATGGAATTAAGGGTAGGTAGCTAGTACACTATACCTGAACCACACAGCCTGCACCAACTTCAAAGCATCCCTGAGAAGGTGTACGCATTTGGCTGAAACTTGCATCCACAGGTGAGAAATGCTCGCCTTCCTTTTCCATATCTTCCCTGTGTTTTGCTTAGTATGTGAACTGGAAACAAAATACCTTCAAAGGGGAGTCCATGAAGGCTGCTGTCATGTCCTTATAAAAGAACACTGGGTGCAGGCTAATAAGACCTTTCCTCAGATAATACCATCAAATACAACTCCTCCTGCTATCACTAGGGAAGAGGTCCTTAATGCTCTCTCTAAGACAAAGAACACTGCATCAATGGGTCCAGACAATATCCCTGGATGCCTTCTAAATAGCATGAAACATGACCCATCAAGTCCTCTGGAATTGCTACTTAACTATAGCCTCCAAATAGATTTTGTGTCTCATACACAGAGACAGCAACAGTCACCCCACCTGCACAAAGGTGGGCCATCTACAAACCCTGGAAACTACAGACCCACAAGCCTTAGTAGTTTTATGTAAAGCCATGGAAAGTACCATCATGGAAATGATCACCAGTCATACAGTAAACCTCCGGACACTGGACTAAACCCAGTTTGCTTTTGTTGAGGTCAGGTCATGTCTACTCAACCCGTGGACTTCTTTGAGAAGGTCACCAAAGCAATGGATGAAGGCAAAATGGTGAACTCTGCCTACTTTGACCTGGCCAAGGCATGTGACAATACCCCACTTGGGCACTGCTGACAAACAACAGGTTAGGTACAAACCTGAATGCCCGGTGGACAGCCAACTGTCCCACAGACAGGACCCAGGAAGTTAGAATTGGGGAGTGGAGTCCACCTCTACAAAGAGGCCAGTCACAAAGGGGGAGCCACCACTGATCCCGGGAACTATTGACTTATTAGCCTGACGAGCCTGGTCTGCAAGACCATGGAACGTATCATCATGGAACTCAAACAAAGACATTGGTAACCTCCAAACTCTGGATCCCACCCAGTTCGGGTTTCTGAAAGGCAGATCATGCCTCCTGAACCTGATCGACTTCTTTGAGGCAGTCACCAAAGCTGTGGATGAGGGTAAGGTGGTTCACACAGCCTATCTTGACCTCGCCAAGGCTTTCGACACCATCCCCCATTCTGGAATTATAGCTAAACTCACTAAACTATGTATAAATCCCTACGTCACAAGATGGGTTGCCAACTGGTTCACTGACAGAACCCACAATGTAAAAGTTGCAGACTCCAAATCTGACCTCAGAGCAGTGAAAAGTGGAGTACCACAGGGTTCCGTCCTGGGACCTCTCCTGTTTGGTATCTACTTCTCTGAAGTATAGGCCAACACAGAAGGCTCTGGCTAATGAAGTTCGCAGATGACTGCAAACTACGAGCCATAGTGAAGTCCCCAAATTATGTGGACATCCTACAGAAGGGCCTCACTGAGACAGATGCCTAGTGTCAGAGCCATGGCCTCAAGCTCAATGGCAAAAGGTGCAGTGTCATCCCCTTTGGTAAAAACTTTGTACCCATGAACTACCACATAAGGCAGCAATCTACTTAACACCGAATGCGTGATAAGAGACCTTGGGACCCAGGTGGACAGTAGTCTATCCTTTGATAGTCACATCGCCACAGCAGTCAGGAAGTCCTTCTACGTGGCACACCTCATCATAAAAGGGTTCTCATCCAGGAAAGAGAGAGGTCATTGTTTTGTTCCTCTACTCATCACTCAGACCCATTATAGAGTAGAACGCCCCTTTTGGAATGTACCCCACAAGACATCTGCAGCATCTGGAAAGGCCACAGAAGTATCTCACAAAGAGGATTACTGGCTCAAACAAATGCCCTACACTGACCGCCTCAAAAAACTCCAGCTTTACTCCATAGCATATCGCCTACTCTGAGGTGATCTCTGCCTAACATATAAAGCTATGTCAAACCAGAGCTGTTGGACATGCTACACCTAAAGAAATCCCAATCCCTCCGAGCTACACGTTCTAGGGACCTAAACCTCGTCACCACGTAAACAGGACATGCTGGAGGGATAGATTCCTGTCCCAGAGACTTCCTATATTCTGGAACAAGCTACCCATTTATGTCAAACAAAATTCTTCATTAGCACTCTTCAAGAAAAATTTTGATGAGTGGATAGGAAATAGAAAATGCACCCCGGGAATCAGTTCTGTCTCTCTGCTGGACAGTGGCACAGGAAAATAACTTTCTTGGGTGGCATAAGCTATGGAACCTTGCTGGCTAGGCTTACGTAGGCCCTTGGGCAGATAGCCTAGTACCTACCTATAGGAGTTCCTCAGGGATCAATCCTTGAACTGCTCCTTTTTGGCATTTACTTCTCAGAAGTCAAGGCTAAATGTTAATGGTCTCTGGCTACCTAAATTTGCAGATGATTGCAAATTAGGAGCAGTCACTGAATCCCACACGGACAAAATGTTCTCCAGGACGGGCTGACACAGAAACAACTGGTGTCAGAGTCACGCAGTAAACCTAAATGTCAAGAAATGCATAACAGTATCCTTCAGTAAGTGATCCACCCCTGGTAACTATCGTATTGACAATGCACCTCTTAGAGTTGATCCAGCAGTCAGGGACTTGGGGACACAGAGACACAGTAATCTAGCCTTTGACCATCACGTGTCTACAGTAGTGAGGAAATCATTCTATGGTGCATAGCTTATACACAAAGGTATGGGCAATCATGTCCAAGGAAGCCATTTTTCCACTGTATTCATCATATCTATTATTGAATATAATGCACCCTTTTGAATGTACCTAACCAGGCATATCCAACAAATGGAACGCCCACAGAGGTTCCTCACTAAAGAATACAAGGCATAATTAAAACATCCTATGCAGGACTACCTCATGGCCATATCCTTGTATTCTGTCTCCTATAGGCTTTTGAAGGGAGACCTATGCCTGGCATACAGGGCATTGTCAGACCTCACTCTGGATGGACCTCCTGCATATCCACAAAACAAACAGCAGCAGAATTACCTATTCTAAAGACGTAAACCTTGCCTGTGATATAAACAGGTTCTGCTGGAGAGATAGGTATGCGTCCCAGAGACTACCCCATATCTCGAACAGGTTCCCCATCCAAGTGAAGCAGAGTTCCTCCCTAACCCAATTCAAGTGCAACTTGGATAATTTGGATGGGAAACAGGATATTCATCTCTGGTTTGGCAACTATGTCTCTAGTGAACACAGGCAACCTGTAAATGGATCATCTCCCAGACGCCTGCTTGTAAATGTTTCATCTCCCAAGTCCCTGGTTACACTTATCAAGGGTATCAGAACTTCAGAAATTTGAGATGCATAGCTAGGCTTAAAAAGGCCCCTGTGGTCATTAGTTCATAGTTGTTTACTAGGCTAAGACCAGATCCAATGGTCACCAATCCTCTCAGCACAGTTATAAAGAATGTGCATCTTGAGGTTTATCACTTTTGAGCTGCCTGACAACTGGGAGAGAAAGCTGCTTTTTACCAGTACATCAGTGGTTAGGCTCTTGTAACAGTGATGTCATGCTAAAAAGCCACAATATGAATAACAAGTAGCTACACAGCAAAGGTACGAGTTACTAAAATATCACCCCAAAACATCCACATTGGTCAGAATGCACAACTGGGCTGCCAATGCTTTTTGAAAGGCCACTGCACAGTGACTGTCAGGTCTGGGAATCTCCGCCTAACAAAAAATAAAAAAAAAACCTCCTTGGGGACCACAGGAAACAATCAACATTCTTAAGGACTGCAGCTACTGTGTCAGTTTTCACCAAGCAGCCTTGCTGACAACCTTTAAGTTGTCCCCCAAAGGAGATACCACTCAGTAAGGTTGCAAAATGGACCAACAAGCACTCTGGAGTACCCTGTGCAGAGAAAGTACATGGTCACTAGGCACCTTGCCACCACTGCATTAAGCATTTCCGTAAACTTGAGAATGTATGGGGAGGGGATGAAGGAATATTTGCACCCTCTTTTTACTGGATAGCCTCCATGTGAAGTGACAATAGGAGTCTAAGTATACTAAATTTTAAGTGGCTTTCTGAGTCTGATTGGAAGAGTGAATCGGAAATGACTCTCTCAGAAGGAGAGGATATTTTATAAAACTCTTGAGGGGCTGCACAGCCGCTGTCTAACTGAATTACAACAGATGGCTCAGGAATTATGGTGCACAACAAGGTCAACTGTACAATGTCAAGGGAAACCTGTAAAAATGCCAGGCTTGACATAAGAAAATGCATGGACATCAACAGCCAAAGGCAGATAGGTTAGTACCAACTCTAATGCAGAAGAGGCTGGCATTGGCATCAGCTCTAAAAACGCCACAGCTGACACCACCATCGACATCATCAAAAAAATGAATGTTGATATCATCCCTATGTATGAAGGATCAAAGCAGTACCACAGAATGTTAAAGTTGACCCCTAACTGTAAGGGAACATCAGCAGTCCTGAATTTGGTAGCCATGTTGCAGGGGCTGTAGCCAACTCTCCTGATTACTGGACTGGTGGAGTCCTAGAAGGGAGAGAAAAGACCAGCAGAGTCCCTACAATGAAAAGAAGGGGGGGGCGCAGGGAGAAGAGGCACCAAAATACCTGCCCCCAATTTTTTTTTCCCAACCAGATGGAGAAAGCAGAAGTGAAGATAGAAAGGAGTGTACATCACCTTCAAAGCTAAACAGAAGTCGAAGCCTCTAAAACCACCAGTGGAAAAAGATGAGCAACTAACTCGATATCGGAAGCAATTAACCAAAACTTGGTTCTTCAATGTTGTCTGAAAGGGGGGAAGAGGGCAGGCAACAAATAAAATATTTGGCTACTACTGTATCTGAGGCTGAAAAATGTTTGAATTAGATGGAGGAGACTGACAATTCAACTGGCTCATTGACAGAAATACTGTTCTCCTTAAGACTAACTGGAGCTAGCCTTTCCAGCCCTATAACATGGGGAGATTAAGCCCCAATTACAGCTCAAGTGATTCGTATTCAGTCAACAGCATGGGTATCAGAGACCAGGTGTGAAAGAATGAGCTTCACAAGTCAATATCAGCTTCACTCATTCCTTGGGGGGGGGGTGCTGCTGGGTACCTATTATTGGCAATACCTAGTGGTGACTGGTTATCATCCAATTGAAATGGTCAGGTTGACTCACCTCCAGACAGCTGAAGAAATGGGGAAACAGATATGCCTTCTCTTCCCAACTTGGCATCAACAATAAGTTAGTAAGCTGCTTGTGAAACAGACGAATAGACAACTCCTCGGGACTTTAAAATGGCTTACTCTACCGCCACAATCATAACAGCGGGGAAACAGATAAAGCTTGTTAGGCTACCTAGGCAGACACCAATGAACCTGTGGGGTTTTTCCCATAGCCTGGGGGATACTTGGCCCTTGCCTCAGTGGAACAAAATGGGCCTTGTATTTGCAGCTTAGAAGCCCTCTAACAGATTCCATGGAAATGATCTGTGAGGGTAAAAACAGACTGGTACTTGGCTTTTGTAAACTGTACCCACAGCACACTTTATAGGGTTAAAGAACCCCAAGAAAGAAAAAAAACCTTTGATGAACCTGACAAGCAAGAAGTTTCCTTCCATACGCATGCTGCTAGAAATTGTATTCCACTGTGTGAAGGTTAGGCTTAGGAAAAACAGAAAGGCATAAATAATCCTGACAGTAAACTATGTAAAAAATATATTAAAAAAATGGAATCAGAAATGAAAACAGTTAAAGAAGAATAAAGCCCAAAGAGTTAAATGCCACTAACTCAGGCAATTCTCAGTACAAAAAGATCTCAGCCAGAAGCTCTTTACTCTGACTGGTGATAAAGACTGCCACAAATGATATAGCAAATCTGGCACTATGGTATATTATAGAATAGGGAAAGCACCACAAACCAAGTAGGAAGCACGAACAATTTAATAGTTCCACACACTAACGTATAACATTAACGTATAACATAAAACGGAATGTTTTCGTTTTCAACTTCATCAGATTATATAAATAAAATCACCCCCTTCATACATATACCCAAACCTTTAGAACCAATTAAAAAAATCACCAATCACAATAAGAATCATTACATCAATTAAAATACTCATTAAAAGCGAAATAAAATAAAATCATATTATCTTTTTTGTTATTCTCAATGATTCTCTTATTGTGATTGCTCAAATGGAACTTGGGTGTTAGTGTGAACATTTGACACAAACCTCAGATGTTAAAGGAACAACTCCTGAAGCAACTTCAAACTGTAGCGCATTCCCAAGTTCATCCATCTCTTCATGGCATGGTACAGCAAAGGACTCCTGAAAGATTAAAAACAGGCTAACACTTGTAAATGCATGGAATATTTTAAGATATGCAAGACTTCTGAGCTTCTAAATCAACTGCACCTTGATGCATGCTTTAATGCACCCTATTACATTTTTGGTCCCCCTTTACATTATTCAACTGACCCAGATCCCCAGTACTCCACATCCAAACCAACTCTGTAAGCGAATCATAACTCCCCCTGACTTGCTCCGTTATTGCTGGGATTGGTCGTGAATCCTAAAGGCATCCTGTGGGCTTGGCCATCTTGGCATTTGTTTGGGAGGGGTCTTTTAAATGCCTTACCTCGTCCCTCCCTTCTGCACCTCTCATGCTTGTCAACTACATCAGAAGGCAACTCCCTTCTTTGGGCAACATCCCCTCTTAGGGAGCATCAACAAACACCCACCCAGGACAGGCATGCCCATCCCTCCCTGCCACTCTACCAGCTGCCCAAGCCACTAATCAAACCCGGGTCACCTGGGCCATAGTTAAGATTTTATCCCTCTGTGCCATCACAGTGGCCCATCACCCGATCACAAAATTCTTCATTGCACTGTAACCCTTGAAAAGTAGGGTCTACTAAAAGTGTACACGACACACCCCACGGTATATACTTCTGAGGCAGCACTTTTGGGAAAATATATTAGAACTTTTTTCCAACAAAAGAAATCTTGCTTTATGGCTACACCTTTTTTAGTATCCTCCATGTCTTTTTTTTTTTTTTTTTGGCCTCCACAACAAGCTTCCTCACAGACTGAATTGTTCCTGACCAATTCCATAAGAAGGGAGAACCTATACTGCCTGGGCCAGAAAGGTCTCACCACAATTTTTGAGTAGTCCTTCTGAATCTTCAGAATGCCCCTGGATATCAGTGGAAAGGGTGGAAATGCATACAGAAACATTACCCCACAGGAATGAAAAGACATTTTCCAGGCCTGCCTGCAAGGAGTACTGATGCAGAATTTACTTAGTTGTCCGTTTTGAAAGGAGAAAAACAGATCTGCGACTACATTTAGCCCTGACTGTATGCAAGAGGATTGAAAGATTACACAATGTTGTAAAGCCAACTTCCCAAACCATCACTCTACACAGGGGGTAAGACCCGGTGCTCCAATTTATGTACCACATCACTGTGGTGTCTGGAATCACCTGTAATGGTCCTAGAGACCACAGGTCACAAACAGATCTGATAGCATGAATCATAGCTAACATCTCTGACATTTACATGCTTTGGTCTGTCTGAGCTGCCCACAGGCCTTGCACCTTTACCCGCAAAGAAACTGCTCCCCCCAAAAACGAGGCATCTTACTGCCTCTACCAATGCAGCTCTCATTGATGAAGCCCAAAACTGGAATTTGAAAATCTCAGAGGATGAGAATGTTGGGTTCACTTAAAAAAATAAAATTGATAATTTTTCTCACAAATAACCTGCTAACAGGAATCATGACAATCAAAGGCCACAAACTCTATATTAAGGAGATATTCTCTTGAAGTTGTCTCAGACTGATTGGAGAAGCTCAGGAAAGCTTACAAATAAAAATTCACCTTTCCAGAGTTATGAATGCCTTTGAAGAGACTTACCTAAAAGGCAGTCAAAGCATAATCCTGTATGATGAGTCAAGAAAGATGTCTGAAAATTTATCTGGAAGCCCAGGTAGGCAAGGAGCGAAGGAACCCATGTTAAGGACTTCTGACATCTATCTATCTAAAGACTCTGCACTAAGTTGTCTAAATAAGTAAAACTGTGAATGATTTGCAGTCTGCAATAAGCTATCCCCTGGAGCTAGATTTTGCAAACACCCTAGATGGTTTAGCTTACTCACAGGATAATGTAGTGTACAAAGAATCTTTCTGAAGCCTGTGGTTTATGGTAATGTGATATGCATCTATTATGCTAACGTTACCATAAATGTCAGAAAAGGAATAATGGTTAACAGACTCTGAAAGGTCAACATTTTGAATTTTGATACTTTCACAAACTGGTTAAGAAAGAAAAGATTTATTACTGGTCACTAGGAAAACTCGTTCTTTAAAACCAGAAACATTCTTAACTAGAAGCCTTACTCTTTTTGGTCTAAATGCATTGGCAATATGACTGTTAGGTTAAGCATGTGTTGAAGAACCACAGTGAAAACATACATTTGCTCTGAAGGTTCGTGCAGAATTCCCTTAAAAGGAGACGTGTACACATTCAGAACTAGTACTAATGCCCAAAAGTCTGAAACCAATCTGCTAGCAAAGGGAGACACTGAGAGCCAGCCTATGGGACAGACAGAGATAAGGACAGCAAAGGGAGACACTGAGAGCCAGCCTATGGGACAGACAGAGATAAGGACAGGACATGGGATGTTGGCTTCATCATTCTGTAGGTGTAGTCTGTCCCTTTTTCTGAAATGATCTCTCATTTTAATTGTTCACCTCTTACGATCTCTTTTTTCTTAGCTGTTTGCTAGAAGATGGCAGGGAATTATTGTGTCTTTTTAAATATAGCAGAGAGTAAGATTTATAATGTGGGGGGTTTAAAAACTTCCCAAGTTAAATTTTCCTCTGTCAAACAGAGCGAGAATAGCACCAAGGCCAGACAAATCATCCCTTGTCTAAAATAGAGTTTAAAATTTCAGACTACCTTGTTAGAAATCAGAGTATGTACTCTGGCATATCTTCTCAAAACAGCAGCACTAGAAGTGGTTCTAGATATAGTATCTGTACAACAATTGCCTGGCTTACAGAGCAATCTCAGACACAAGCCTAATGAACTTGCTGCATATCCATAAATCAAATGGGACTAAGGCCACCCGGTTCCAGGGACCTAAATATGGCCTGCGACAAACATGACATGCTAGAGGGACAGATTTATCTCCCAGCGACTGCCATGTCTTTGGAACAGGCTACCTATTCATGTGAAACACAGCACCTCTAGGACACTGTTCAAAAGTAACTTGGATGAGTGGATGGAGCACTGTAAATCCTTACCAGGAATAGAGCCCAAAACCCTCCTGGACATGGGCAGT
Source organism: Protopterus annectens (assembly GCF_019279795.1). Classification (NCBI taxonomy): domain Eukaryota; kingdom Metazoa; phylum Chordata; order Ceratodontiformes; family Protopteridae; genus Protopterus; species Protopterus annectens. The sequence goes on along the minus strand of NC_056729.1, from coordinate 1,066,085,188 downwards.
CATTATTAAATGCAATCTTGAGTATTAACTAACATTTCTATGGCACTATATTGGAATAAAACAGCTATGCTTGAAATGACCTCTGGGTCGACAGCCTAGTAATCTCCTATGATCCTACAACAGACTCTATAAAGTATGTTTAGACACCTGAACCAGGTTAAAAAAATGTAAGATTCAAACAAGTCCTACTCTGAAGTAAATATTTCAGAATAATCCCACAAGCTGTCAACACCTAACAGGATAAAATGGAAGAAGGAAACTCTCTTATTGGGACTGGGAGTTGGCAAAATAGTTAAGGTGTTTGCCTTACAGACACAGGATACAGAGTTGGATTCGCACCTTCCATCACTGGCTGGTTATTGGCTAGGCAAGTAATTTTCTGTAGACAGTCTAGTATTACCCAAGAATCAATGAACTCTGTCTAATGCCTTACTTTCAGTGTTCTGCCTTTTCTGGGAACTAAAGGCTGAGGGTTGGGATTATTGCAGGCAGCATTTAACACATTCACTAAGGCTGGCATAACAGGAGAAATGGGTGCAGCGTGAAATTAATCCACTTGCAGGATACATCTCCACAGTTTAGGGGGAATCATCTACTTGTTCCCACAAAATGCTTCATTCTTCCTGGAACTAGTCTTATAAAAGAACTCCTCCTCTAATGGAGCTGGAGGGGGACAGACTTTCCTCTGAGTAAGAGTCTTGGACTTCAGAATCAAAGAAAAAGCCTCTTCAGTAATACATTGACCTAGTTAGTCTTCTGGTATAGATTTCTGCTTTCCAGAAGAAAATGCATGCAATAAACTCCTGGCTAACTTAAGAAAAATCACCGTTGGGAAGAGACATTATGTCACTGGATAAGCAATGTAACATTTTGCTTTTTCTTCCCCCTGTGGACATCCCTGGAAGGAGACAGACATCGAAGGTGCTTCATCCCAGGCAAGAGGTTTCCTTCCTGGCCCCACTGAGACCACCACCCAGGAAAAACATCCAGACCCAAAGAAAATGGTTCTCCCATGCCCAGACTATAAACTGGAACAGCAACAGAGGAGGTGGCTAAACCCCAATCGATGGTTGAAGAAGAGTCTACACCAGAGAAACCAGTGAATGGTCTAAGGGTCAAACAAATGGCCACTGCAGAGTCACCAACCAGTGGTTGAAGCACTGTGAGCCCATGGTGTAGGCAAAGGCTCCTATTCTGTTTTCTGCACTTCAGGTACTGCGGGAGAAGAAACAGCAGTACTTGTATAAGAAACCATACTGCAGCTGAGGAAGCCTGATTGCAGGTTAGCACTGCTGGGAAGAGTTGGTTTGAAGGCGAGTTGCCAGACTTGCACCTGTTCAATCCCCACACACTCCCTCAAGAACTCTAGGTGCCTTTCACAGAGACAACACAAGAAGTCTTTATGCTACTCCCATCCTTACTAACCTTCAGGCATCACAAAAATCAAAACATGAACAATGCTTTAACAAAGTTGCTAAATTTGCAGCAAATACCCCATTCAAAATCCACCACTGTACAGCACTAAAAAGCCTAAATTGGTTAAAACTACCCCAACGACTAACATATACACAAGCTTTTCTCCTATAAAATTATCCAGAATCCATCCAGCACTAAACATTCTACACAACTATGTTCCTAGTCTGTCATCAACACCCAATCACCAAAAACTCCTGTCTGTCCACAAACCTGTCACTATCTGTACTCATACCATGATGCTAAGGCTAGGAACTCCTTATTTCTATCCATCAAGTTAATACGCTCCTACCTATCCTTCAAAACTGTTCTAAAAGACTTCTTAGCCAAAAGCTGGATCTGTTCATGCTCAACACCAGGATAGACTCTTTCTCTAAATGTGGACAAATACCTATTCATACCTACATCTCATTATTCTCCCTTCACTCACTTCCTTAGTTCTATCAGCTTCTCACCAACATACAAAAAAGCCTGTTTTTCTCTCACTTCATAATGCAATTCCTGTTTGTATTATACTAACTTACCTTTTATTTCTCTACAAACTGGTGAAAATTTCTATATGAAATAATTGTCATATAACTCAGATCTACTCTGAACCAATGTTTTATGTCCAGTTTAGTGTAATTTAAACTTTAGTTGTTTTTGTATTATTATTTTAAAAGATTGTAAAATTATCATTCTTAAAATGTTTTGTAATACTTTGGAGCTTTTCTCCCCAGGCCTTTGCTGAAAATGGGCTCCTACCCAGTCAGACTTTTCAAGTAATCCAATGTCAATAAAGGCAAATTCTTCAGAGTAGTACACAAGGACCAAAATTAAAAATACATTTCTAGCCACAGAATACACTGCTTGATGCTTAAATATAACACCTTCAAGCAAAAATAATGAACTTCTGTTGTCAGAGTTTTGTACTAACACACAAACATTACTTGAAGAGGTCTATGCTCGGCTATTGAAAAAAATATCCTTGAATGGCTAATTAATGTATGTAAAACATCTAAACATAAAATTACTGGTCACAGCTTACTTCGAAAATAAATTCATCGAATGGCCCTAGTTGGCCAATAACCAGGAAGTACTGCGATGCATAGCAAGCGAAGGAAACCTTTAAAATTTGCCCTATTCCCCACTGTAGTGCGATCTTGGAGTTGGAATATATAGTTGGGAAGTGTGTGGGGCACAGCCTCCACCTTGGTTGGTTGCGTTCACGAGCTTGGCCAACTATGGCCATTCAATGAATTTTCGAAGCAAGACATCTTCGGTAATTCAACATTTAGATGTATTGCGCACGATAATTAGCCATTCAAGAATATTTTTTTGACAGATGAACACAGACCAGTTTGAAGTGGGGGGACTTCCCAATCTGAAATCTTTGGCTAGAATGTCTCAAAAACAATAGAGACTACCTCACAAAAACAGACCCAGTACTCATTAAGTTTCATTCTAAAAGTAGCAGTTTTTGACAAAAAAAAACTTTTGATAGCTTTCTTCAGAAAATAAAAATTACATCAAAAAGTTTTAAATTGCAACATTTTCTTTGTGGAAGAGTTCCCCATGAGGAGTTGACATGAAGCCTGTAACCAATTACTGCTCCTGTGAAACAGTTGCCTTCCCTTGGGGCAGAAAGAAAAGTACTGAAGTTGTCTACACTCTTGACTTGCTTATTTCCTTTCAAAGGGCAAGACAATCAGCAGTCAGTGTAGATGTGAGAGGAAGCCACCCCTTCTTGAAGGCTGTCCACTTGTATCCTCGGAAGGATACGACCCACATAACCAAAGGCTGCAGCAGTGAGAATAATGAACTTACAATAAAAAACAGCAACCCATATGAATCACTAATAAACATGCATGTGTGTATGTAATCTGCATCTCTCTTTCTCCCTGATTTTTCTACATGGGATCAGTGTGTCATATCAACAGTAACAATCTACCATGGCTGGTAGTTCAACAGGTAGCAAATTTGCCTTTAGTGCTGGAACATTTCTGTTCTCGCCCCATGAGCCTGTTCCCCCTACCTCCACAAGCTCGGATTAATTTTCCAATAAACTACACTGCAGTGCAGCATAAGCGGTGTGTGCCATGCTTTACATGAGGCATTAAAGGTCTCATCTGCCTGAATTAGTGGCAACTCAGGTGGCTATAAAACATTCTAAAGCACTCAAAAAAAGGAGCAATTTACCTTTTTCCTTATTTACATTTCTTTACATATACCAGTTCATATTCATAAAAGATCATGCCTACTCAACCTGGATGACTTCTTTGAGAAGGTCACCAAAGCAATGGATGAGGTCAAAATCATTCACACTGCCTACTTTGACCAGACCAAGGCATTTGACACAATATTCTACTTGGGCATTGTTGACAAACTCAAGAGGTTAGGTACAAGCCCATATGTCACCTGGTGGACAGCAATCTGGTGCCCAGACAGGACCCAAAAGTTACAATTGGGGGGTCCACCTCTACAAAGAGGCCAGTCACAAGTGGAGACCCTCAGAGATCAGTCCTCGGACTGCTCCTTTTTGGCATTTACTTCTCAGAAGTTAAGGCCAATGTCAGTGGTCTCCGGCTGACTAAATTTGCAGATGACTGCAAATCAGGAGCTGTCACTGAATCTCACACTGACACAAATGTTCACCAGGAGGGGCTGACACAGACAAACACTGGTGTCAGAGCCATGGAATAAAACTAAATGCCAAGATATGCATAATAGTATCCTTTGGGAAGTCATCCATCCCTGGTAACTATCATACTGACTACACGCCCCTTAGAGTTGGCCTAGTAGTCAGGGATTTAGGGACACACACAGATAGTAATCTAGCCTTTGACCATCATGTGTCTACAGTAGTGAGGAAATCATTATATGTTGTGCAACGTATAAACAAAGGTATGCTATCCAAGTCCAAGGAAGTCATTGTTACACTGTACTCGGCATTCATCAGACCAATCATTGAGTACAATGCCCCCTTTGGTATGTACCTAACAAGGCATATCCAACAACTGGAACATCCACAGAGGTTCCTCACTAAAAGAATACAGGGCACAAGTAAAATGTCCTATGCAGACGGACTCAAGGCCCTATCTCTGTGTTCTGTCTCCTACAGTCTTTTGAAGGGAGATTTATGCCTAGAGTACAGGGCATTGGTAGACCCCACTCTAATGGGCCTCCTGCATATCCACAAAACAAACCGGATCAGAATTTCCCATTCTAAAGACTTAAACCTTGCCTGTGATATAAATAGGACCTGCTGGAGTGAGACGCATGTATCCCAGAGACTAACCCGTCTATGGAAAAGGCTCCCCATCCATGTGAAGCAGAGGTCCTCCCTAACTCAATTCAAGTACAACTTGGACAACTGGATGGGAAACCGGAAATTCATCTCTAGTTTGGCACCTATGTCTCTAATGGACACAGGTAACCTGTAAATGGTTCATCTCCCAGGTCCATGCTCACACTTATCAAGGGTATCAGAACTTGTCAGAGATTTGGGATGCATGGCTAGGCTGAAAAAGACCCTTGTCATCATTAACCTCGTAGACACCTATGAACCTATATATATATTTTAATTTTTTTACATTTTTCTAACTATATAATTCACGCAAAAAAAATAATTTTCATTAAAAAGTCTGATTTTTAATCAGCTATTCTTAAAATTTATCTATCCTCTATCCTTATTTTTCTACAAACACCTTATTTCATCTAACATCTTCATCATCACCATTTCTAGTATATAATGGTCCTTTATGTCATCTTTTTTACAATCTGTAGATTGCTATAAACAATATTCAGTCTCATTTTTCGATTTCACAGTTTTTCTCTCTCATTTTCTATATACAATACCCATCATTATATTTTAAATCCTTTTCATCTATATTCTTATGTTGAAACTCCTCAAACTCCTCCTCCACATTCTGAAAAAAACACAAGGTTTTGTTTCTTCCTCATTGTACTTATTAATTTTTTGCTTTCTTTCCTCTAATACCTTGTATTTAACATTATTTTAAGCTGGTAATGTATCCAACAAAATCCTCCATAGGAAATCCCCTGCTTCATAAAAATCCACAAACTTCAATCCCCTGCTTCATAAAAATCCACAAACCTCTTCCTTCTATTCTTTATAGCATTTTTACATAATCTTTTAATTCCTTCTAAAGATTTACTGTATAGTATTTCTCCACAATATTCTTATAGCATGATTCTACTTTTTACCATCCATCATTGTATTCAAACTTTTTTCCATTTTTTTGTTTACCATTTTTCCCTCCTTCGTATTTCCATACCTTACATACATTTCACCGTTATTTGCAACTCTTTCACATTCTTCATTTCCCAGAAAAAAAGTATACAGATCCTAAGCACACTATAGAATTTTTTTTTTACATTTAAATCTCATTTGGTTCATATCACCCTTTGTTTCAATGGATTCAAACTCGATCCCCTATTAAAATTAAACAAAACATTTTTTACAACTTTCTCCATTGTAAGTGGAAAATGTACACCCCCCAAATATGCTATTTTTTTATTTGCATTTGTTTACTGGGATTGTTTTTCTGCACACACATTGTCCCTTTTTAGTGAAGGCACAGGAAGAAAAAATCCAAAAATCACATGTATAAAAGTTTCAAAAGGCAGGTAAGAAAAACTGCAATTTCAATTTAAAAATGAGTGTGAAAGACACCAGTTCATACCAATAGATATACATTTTTGAGCATGCTGAATAAAAGCTAACACACAAGTACTACAATGGTTCACACAGAATATGGAAGGAAAGGTGCGATGCCCACTACTACTACCAATATGTGACGTCCCCATGCTGAGCCAGTAATCAAGGAGCCTGAATCCTCACCACTGACAATAGAGAGGGACGTGCACTTGGAATACAAATGGATACACTCAGTATTTCCAGATGCAAACCTTTCTGCATCAAGTACAATTTCCCTTAACAGCACACAGGGAACACACTCAGCCCAGGGTCTGGATGTCTCTATATCTGTCTCCCTCCAGGTCCCCAATAAGACTCCCCACTGGTACAGCTGTAGGGTTAGGTCCTCAACCAAGTGTCCAAGCCACGCCCTCTGGCACCCTCTCTCTGAATTCAGTGCTTCGTCTCCCTGCCCCAAGTAGCTGACACATACACACATGATTTTCCACACACAAACACCTAGGAAAGACTGGTACAGATTGTACTGTGGGCAGAAGGGGGCACAGTAGGTAAAAGTAGCCATCATCGCCACCAAACACTCCATAATCAGCTACTCTAAAGCTCTTAAAGGGGTATCCAATTATGCTGTGTAATATTAATACTAATACAAATACAAATGGTAGTAGTTGACCAAGACGGCCAGGCCTTCTGCAGTAGCCCACACAGTGTCACCAAATAAATACAGAACTCTGAAAGGTTATATACTTTCTAAAAAGACGAGCCACAATAAAAGTTTTAAATATATTTAATAATGAATAAAAACATGAAAATATTGAATATATATTTACAGTAAACCACACAGTTCAGATTACAGGAAATATTGTATAGAAAATTGATGGACAGACTCAGACAAAGAACAATAATATCTAAACTAAGCTTCACTATATTCCTGGCTAATATAAAAGAATAAAGAAGTTATATACCTACCATAATGTTCCATGTGAGTTGTCCTTCATCTTGCCTTCCTTCTTGCTGTTTGGGTTCAGAGCCAATCCTTGGCTCCGACTCAGCCTACTTCTATAGCTCGAGAGCTATGTACTGGCTCGAGGCCAACCCTTATCCCAGAATGCCCAGCGGCAGCTACCCAGATCACATTTGTGACAGCGCACACTAGACATATAAAGTAACCAGTAACCTAAAACTGACTTACCAAAATAGCAGATCAGAGTAAACGGTCATAAAATTACCTGGCATGTGAACAAAGAAAAAGGAAATCAGCCAGTGAAACCATAGTGAACTCTTCTCAATCCTCCAGGAAGGAGGAGGGGGGACACAAGAAGGAAGGTGAGATGAAGGACAACTAACATGGAACGCTATGGTAGGTACATAACTTCTTTATGTTAAGTTGTCCCATCTCGCCTTCGTTCTTGCTGTTTGGGACAGCTTCCCTAGCACCTAAAGACCCTGGGTGGCTCATTGGAACAGACTCTTCAGAACAGTGGAACCAAAGGAAGCCCTGCTCCGGGAGACCACATCCACTTTGTAATGAGAGATAAAGGTATGAGGGTTTGCCCAAGTGGCAGCTGCACAAATTGAGTCTATGGGCAATTTGGATTGAAAGGCTACAGACGTGACTAATGCTCTAGTAGAATGACCGTTCGGTTTTGCTGGAAGATGTTTATGCCTCAACTGATAAACAAAGGCAATGGTGTCAGATAACCATTTGGATAAGGTCACCTTAGAAACTGGAAGGCCTTGCTTATTGTGAGCATAGGAGAGAAATAACTGGTCTGACTTTCTTAGCTTTTTGGTCCTATGGAGGTAAAAACATAATTGTCTGTGCACATCCAGTTGGTGAAGACCGTATTCTGCCTTGTTGCTATAATTGGGAAAGAAAACGGGGTGATCGATGGATTGATTTAAATTGTTTTCTGAACAGACTTTTGGTATGAAGGATGGGTTGGTTCTCAGAGAAACTCTAACTTTGTGAAACACCATTTATGGAGGACAAACACAGAGTGCTTGGAGTTCTGAAACATGTCTAGCTGAGGTAATAGCAACCAGAAAAAGTGTTTACCAAGAAAGAAATTTTAAGGGACATGAAGCTGCTGGTTCAAATGGAGGCAGAATCAAAGTCGTCAAAACTAAATTGAGATCCCAAGGAGGAGGTGGATCCCTCACTGAGGGTCTAAAAAGAGATGTTCCTCTCATGATGGCTTTGCAGAGCTTATGAAACATTATACTAGAATTAAGAATTCTAATATGAAAATTAGATATGGCTGCCAGTTGTACCCTGATGGTAGCAGCAGCCGCACCAAACTGGAAAAGCTCTGCTAGAAATTCTAGAATTTGATGAACTGGGGCTGAAAAGGGGTCTAAGTTTCTAGATTCTGCCCAATAAGAAAATCTTTTACATTTACTAGCATAAGTCTTTCTCGTAGTTGACTTATGGAAGGACACAATAATATCGCAAACTGCTGGGGAGATACTTGGAAGCCTGGCTAAGGTAGGAAGTGGAGAAACCAAGCTGTGAGCTTGAGAGTCTGAAGGGATTGGTGTAACTCGCCTAACTGATGAATCAACAGATCTGGCACTGGGTCCAGAATCCAAGGCTGGTCTAGAAGGTGAAGGTGCAGGAATGGAAACCATATCTGTCGAGGCCAATAGGGGCAATGAGGATCATTTTGCAACCCAACAATTTTGCTTTCTGTACGAGTCTTGGAATTAGGAAGAAATGCATAAAGGAGTCCCTGAGGCCAATTGTGGACTAGAGCGTCCCTGGGAGTTTGACCTGGAGGAGGAAGCAGGGAGACGTAGCTGCTGCATTTGTTGTTGAGGGGGGTGGCAAATAGATTGCAGCAAGGCTGGCTCCATTTACAGAAGATAAGATCCGCAACTTCCTGATTCGTGAGGCATGAGGATAGCCCTGCTGAGCCTGTCCGCTATTACATTGGATTTCCCAGGGATGTGCGTTGCTGTCAGAAAATGTTGGGAGGAAATCGCCCACTGCCATAGCCTGAGGGCTTCTCGACACAAGGGATAGGACCTGGTCCCGCCTGCTTGTTGATGTACCACACAACTGACATGTCTGTTTGGATCGCAATAGTCCCGGAAGGAAGAGAGTCTTGAAGAGCTTGCAACGCTAGGAGCACCGCTCTCATCTCTAGGACACCGATATGCAGATGGTACTCCTGAGGTTGCCGCATGCCTTGGACTGTCCTGCCTAGATAATGCCCCCCCCCACCCTATCAGGGAGGCATCCCTGGTCACTGTGGCTACCGGAGGGGGTTGAATGAAAGGTCTGCCCTGAGTCACCAGTGGGGAGACCATCCACCAAGAGAGGTGTCTTTTGCATGTTTCTGGAATCAGGATCATGTGAGACATGGGTAGTTCCTGGAAGGACCACTGCGTGAAGAGAAGCCACTGAAGGGCTCTCATGTGGTAACGCGCTAATGGTACAAGAAGAATGGCAGCTGCCATGGAGCCTAGAACTTGCAGGACATGTCTGACTTGGACCTTTCTGCTCTGCATTACAAATGACACTTGCTGGCGAACAGAGAAAACTCTTTCCTGGGGTAACCTTGCAAACATCTGTTTTGTGTTTAATTCTGCTCCTATATATGTAACAGACTGACAGGGGAACAAGGCAGATTTTTTGAAATTTACTGTAATGCCTAATCGGGTGCAGGTTGATATTGTATAATCCCGTGCCTCTAAGAGTTGATGCCTGGTGGCAGCAGTTAGGAGCCAGTTGTCTAGATAGGGAAACACCTGGAATCCTTGATGTCTCAGGTGAGCAGTGACTACTACCATACATTTGGTGAACACCCTGGTGGCTATGTTGAGAATAAAGGGCAGAGCTCTGAACTGATCATGACTGGCCTCTAACCGGAAGCGAAGAAATCTCCTGGAGCGTCTGTCCATTTTGATAAGGTAGTACGCATCCTGAAGATCTATGGAGCACATCCAGTTGTCCTGACCCAGAGAGGGGAGAATGGACTGCAGTGTTACCATCCAGAACTTTTCTTTTTTTACAGATTTGTTCAATCTGCTGAGATCCAGTATTGGTCTCCAGTCTCCTGTCCTTTTTGCTACTAAAACAAATCTAGAGTACGTTCCAGATCCTAGTTGGTCTGCGGGGACTTCCTGAATGGCTCTTTTTTTCTAGCAGTTTTAAAACTTGAATAACTGCTTGATCCCTTAGATTAGGTGGGACATCTGGGATGGACTTTTTTGACTTTAGTGGGGGTTGATGATAGGGGATTTTGTAACCTCCGGATATGATAGATGGTACCCATTTGTCTCTTGTTATATTTTGCCAGGCTTTTGGGTACAGGGGAAGTATTCCCCTAACTGCCTGCAGAGGTGAGCAGTCAGGCAACCAGTCAGGGATGCTGGAAAGATTTGGCAGAGAAATCACCCTGATTTTGCGGTCCCCCTCTGCCACGAGGGTGGCGTCTGCCATTGCTGTTTCCCCCTCTGCCCCTGGGGAAAAAATCACCACGTGTGTCAGGCAAGAGTCCCTGGGACTTCCGAAACCACATCTTTCCACCCTTCTGACCTCTGGGATAAGGTCTGTTAGGAGTGGAAAAACAGACTCCCATGGCAGAGAGAGTCTTGCCTTCCTGCTCACACCTAGTAAGCGTGTCTTTCACCTGAGGCCCAAAAAGCAAGGAGCCATCAAAGGGAGTATTTGTGAAAGATGCCCGAAAGGGTTCCGCAAATTGACACAGCCACAACCAAGCATGTCTCCTGAGACCACTCCTGTACCTGTGACTCTGCTCGCTCCATCGGCTGCATAGGAAATCAGCCTCATGGAGGAGTTGACTATATAATTAAGAGTCGCAAGCTGGGAAGCTATTTTAGCGGATGCTCCCTTAGCTGTAGAATCTTGTAGGGTATCTCCAAGCTCTTTTAGGAGATCCCTTTGAAGTTGTGTGAAATGAGAGAAAATTCAGGGACATCAATGAGAAGGTCGCTGAGGAAAACATTCACTTCCAATATCTGTCCATTGTCCTAGACACTGTTTGGTGGATGGACAGATGAAGACGTTTCTGCTCTTTCTTGGTGGCTGCTGCTACCACCACGGAATCAACTGGCCCACCTCGTTTGTCCTGGAGGGCTGTCATGAACTTATATGGCCTCCTCGGAGTAGGTTCCACAGAATCCAGAGCTGACCAAGCCTTTCAAGCCACTACAGACATGAGTGCATCGAAAGGTGGAGCCAACCAGGAGATGGAGGGTTGGGAACAGAATGCCTCCAGATATACAGACTCATCCTCGGTAGGGACGAGGGAAGACCAGCCACCCCTCTGCCTAAGCATTTCAAGGATGTTCGAAAAGGAAACATCTTCAGAGGGGGACCCTTCCGATTCATCTAGGTCTGTATCTGAGGTGACAGACTCGGGAGTCTAGGTGTTTCCTCTTGCACTTCCTCTTTCAAGGAGGCTCCTCCGAGTGATCAGGGGAGGCCTTGGAAGAAGAGGTGTCACCCAATGGGGTGTCCTGGGGCATAGGTTCCCCCAATGGGGTGTCCTGGGGCATAGTTTCCCTACGCTTCTGAGCCAAAGGAAGAGCAGAGGTTGGCACGGGCACTACAAGAGAAAGAGCCGATGAGGCTGACAGTAGGGCTGCTTCAGGGGACAGCACACTCCACATGACCTCAAAGGCATCATGATCCTGAGGCAAAGAAAGCTCCAGCGCCGAAGAGAAGGGAGTCCTTCTCTGCGTCCTGGGCGATGGCTTCGAGGCCGATGTGGGAGCCGAGCTCACCTGCACCGAAGCTCCGAGAGGGAGAGCGGGGTCGAACAAGTGACAAATGCCACTTCCCCCCTCGGAGCTGAGAGAGCTTCGGTGCTCAGATCCCTCGATGGACGGAACAATAGAGGTGAGCGGAGCCGATGTCGGAACGGAAGAGGAGGTGATCGGTGCGGTCGGTTCTACTATCAGCGCATCCATGGTCTCTGGCTCTGAACCAAGTGTAGTCGGAGGAGCAATGGAGATGGAAGCGGATGGAGCCGCGACCTGTTGAGATGGGCTGGAAAGTTATTTTGCGAGGGCCTGTGATTTAAGCAACCTGCTGACTACTCCCTCCAGGTCCTGATCCGATAGCCTGGAGGATCGAGAGGAGTGGGATGAAGAGCGATGAATGCATTCACTTCCTAATAAGGGTGACTGTGGCACCAAGTGGATTGCCTCCAATGAAGGAGACCTTGCTCGCTTGTGGCTCCGAGACGGCTCTGAGGTAGCAGTTGGAGCTGAGGGAGGAGATGACGTGTCGATGCTAGTCAGCACCGTAAACTTGGTTCTTCAACCCAGGAGTCTGTTCCGAGGATAGAGCTGACGGCTTGACAGACTTAAGAGGATTTCACTGGCTGAGAACCTTTAGCTGGGGAATCCTGTGGTTTCAATAATCCTCAAAGGATTAATTTGTTTTTGCGCTCCTGCAGGACCCTTGGACTAAATGCATGATAGATATAGCAGGAGTCTTGCAGGTGCACAGCCACTAAACAATAAACACAGCTAGTGTGCCCATATGTCATAGACATTTTCTGACAGCATGAGTCACACTTTTTGAAGCCAGAAACTTTGGCCTATTTAGACATGTTACACAACTATACTAAAAAACAAACAGTTTTTTTTTTTTTTTTAGTTAAGGGACAGAAAGGAGAGCCTCTAATTTAAATGGCTGTCCTAAAGGAATGGGGGAAGGGAAAACTCTCTAATGTAAATGAGTTCAGGGGAAACAGAAGGCCTGCGAGATATGGAGCGACGGCCAACAAAGCTACAAACACACACAATAAGCGATGAGGGATAAATTACTATATCTAGACAAAAACTTAACAAATTTTTAAGAATAAACAATTATAATCATAGAAAAAACTATACTAAGCCTGAGCCAGTAACAAAGCAACCTTGCAGCTGAAGTGGCAAACGAGATCTGGGCAGCTGACACTGGGCATTCTGGGAAAAGGGTTAGCCTCGAGCCAGTAAATAGCTCTCGAGCTATAGAAGTAGGCCGAGGATCTGCTCCAAACCCAAACATCAAGAATGAAGGCGAGATGGGACAACTTAACATTTATTGTTCCCTAGTTAAGTTACTTACAACCGCAAGGCAAGATGTTGTCAGTGAAGTTCTTTTAAGTAATGTTCCCCAAAACAGAATACTCAATACTCTGAGATTTATCTTTGTAATATCTAAAATATAATTTCCAAGAGGGCTGGCAGAATGATCTTATCTGGTCATCTGACTCTAGGTTCTCACAGTATTCCCCATTGAAGCGAGACAGGAATTTAGCATAGACGGCTACAATACACATCTAAATGTTTATGGCAGTGTCTGGGGCCTCCCCCTTTTTACTGAGCTAATGAACAAAGGCTTTTTCCCCAGACCTAGCGTTTCCAGTCCTATTTCAGCACTGCGGGGTACCATTTTAATGCTTTAACTGCTCATTTACATTTTCCTTATTTTTCTTAAGGCTAACCTCTGCTGTCCCAGTGTCCTCTATTAAAACATATACATTTAATATAGTTACAATAATACATGCACATTTCTTTTCATTTCAGCAGGGTGCACTGTTGATACATGTCAACTAACACAAGCAAAGCTCACAAATACATTTTCAGCACAAACATCTGTACAATCAGTTTGATATACAAATGACATACAGTTCTAATACATTTTTAACACAAGTATCTTGTATAAATCAGTTTGATATTCAAAGGACATATTCTTTACAAAACTCCAGCTGACTATGCTGGCACTTGCCCATATCATCACCTCTCAACCCCCCCCCCCCACAAGACTCAATCTTTTTCAAGGGACCCTTGAGAAATGTGGCTTGAGAGAATTAAGCCCATCTGGGAATATAAAATAAATTGCAGTATCTGTAGGATTACTGGCACTTTATTAACAAGACAATGACTTCAGTTAGCACTTTTGTCTCCCTTCACTCAGAGACTTCTTCAGACTAAAAATTCTTCTTCATTACATACATTAAATACCCACTCTTGGGATACATCACCCAACAACATCCAATCTAAGTTAAAAAGCCTAGTCACATGACAAAATAGGCTAAATGAAAGAAAAAGCCTAGTCACATGATAAAATTAGTCTAAATTAAAGAGAAATAAAACTTCTACAAAAAGTCAGTGCTTTAACCCTTTTCTTTTTAAGTACATAACAAATTCCTCTCTATTATTGAGACCAGGGAAACACATGCATTTAACGTAACTTGCCAACAGTACTCTAGCCATCCCTGTTCTTCCTCTATGTTAAAAATATTCTTGGTGTTACTCAATGCTTCTAATACTAAACATTTAAAAGTTAACTTTGCATTTACTTTCTTTATAGTGTTTACACACAGCATTCTTTTCATCTTCATTGGCAATAGCATACTTATGCTCATAAATTCTTCTGTTGAGCTCCCTGGTAGTTCTTCCCACATAAAACCATGACAATCCATGCACATTAATAGAACTATATTTTTACTCTTACATGAAAAACTTCCTGGTATTCTGACTACATAGTTTCCCACTTCAATTTCACTGCGCAACTGTAGGATTAGGTCCTCAGCCAAGTGTCCAAGCCAAGTCCGCCGGCACCCTCTCTGTGTACCCAGTGCTTTGTGTCCCTGCCCCAAGTAGCTGGCACATACTCAGAGATTTGATTTTACACACACACACACACACCTGGGAAAGCCTGGTACAGATTTACCTGTTGTGCCACCTTCTGCCCAGAGTACAAGGTAGTTATCACCGCTACCAGACAGTCCACAGTCAGCTACTCTAAATCTCTTAAAAGGGTACCAATTATGCTGTGTAATATTAATACTAATACAAATAGCAGTAGCTGACTAAGGCAGCTAGGCCTTCTGGAGTGTGCACACAGTGCCATCAAATAAATACAAGAACTCTCAAATATTAGATACTTTCTACAAGGACTAGCCACAATAAAAATGTTTTAAATATATTTAATAAAAAAAGAACATGAAAATATTGAAAAAGAAGTTATGTTTTAACTTAACGTTCCATCTGTGTTGTCGATCTTCATTCATTCTTGACAGTTGGTTCTTGGTTCCATCTTTGGAACTGAATGCCGTTGTAACAAGCTTGAACCAGCCAGAAACTCTCGAGCTAAGGCTACCCATAGTGCGCCTCTTCCCTTCCCATCAGATCAAGTCTGCCCGTAGAAATAAAAAACAGAAAGCTTTGTCTGAACAGCTGCCCTATCACAGTACCAGGACTAGTTCTGAACCCCCAGGAGTCTTTGGAGAGGGTGCGATGTCAAGAATGAATGAAGATAGACAACGCAGATGGAACGTTACAGTAAGAACATAACTTCTTTATCTGATGTTGTCAATCTTCATTCATTCATGACAGTTGGGACAGAGTCCCTAGCTACTTTATGTCCTGGGAGGCCCTATGGAAGGATATTCCTAAGCATCATAGAGCCAAAGGATGCTCTTCCCCTGGAGACCATATCCAATTTGTAATGAGTGATAACGGTATGAGGGGTAGCCCAAGTAGCTTCTCCAACAAATGTCATCCATGGAGGCTCTAGAATGAAAAGCCACTGAAGTGGAAACTGATCTGGTAGAATGAGCCTGGACTTTAGTTGATGGACTCATTTTATTTTGATGATAAACAAAGGTGATGCAATCTCACAACAATTTCGACAAGGTGACTCTGGAAACCGTTTGCCCAGTCGAATATCTGAAAAAAAGACAGGTACAGTTGGTCCAATTTTCTAAATGATTTTGTTCTAAGTAAAAATGTAACTGTCTGCTTACATCTAACAAATACAATATTCTCCTTTGCTTGAAAAATTCAGGAAGAAAACTGACAGGTCAATGGATTGGTTAATACTGGAGTCTGAGACAACTTTGGTTAGAAAGGAGGGGTTTGTTCTAAGGGATACTCTCTCTCTATGAAAAATTATGTATGGGGTGCTTTACACACAAAGCCTGCAATTCTGATATTCTCCTGGCTGAAATGATGGCTACTAGGAATAAGGTTTTCCAAGATAGAAATTTTATATTACAGGTGGCTGCTAGCTCAAAGGGCTGACAGATCAGAGTTTGCAAGACTAACATAAAATTCCAAGGTTCAATGGACTCATTAAAAGGTGTCTTCAAATGCATAACTCCCTTTAGGAAGGTTTTGCAGAGGCAGCGAGATATCAAAGCAAAATCATTTAAACCTTTATGGAAATTTGAAACGGCCACTAAATGAACTCTGATAGTAGAAGCTGAGGCTCTTGATTGGAATAAAGTTGATAAATATTCTAACACTTTATTAAATCGAGGCTGAAAAGAGGTCAACTCCTTCTCCTTGAGACCATATCACAAATTTGTTCCATCTACCAAGATAAAATTTTCTGGTGGACGGTTTATGGGAAGCCAAAAGTATATTTTGTACTGGGGAAGATAGATTATTCTGCTTGGCAATTACTGGAAGTGGAGACACCAAGTGGTCAGCTTGAGACTTGGTAGGTTGGGATGGACCAGCCCCAGAGGATGAGACAGCAGTCCCAGAGCTTGGTTCAGAGTCCACGGACAGTTAACTAGGTGATGCCAAAGAAAGGAGAACCAGACTTGATGGGGCCAACAGAGTGCAATGAGGATCACTCTGCTTCTCAACTGTTCCGCTTTCTTCAAAAACTGGGGTATTAGGGGAAGTGGAGGAAAGGCATAAAGCAGTCCTGGGGGCCAATCATACAGAAGAGCATCTCTCGGGGACTCCCTCTGAGGGGGGGATTAGGGTAAAGCTGCTGCATTTGTGGATCGTGAGAGATGCAAACAGATCACAGCATGGCTGACCCCAACATCCAAAGATCTTAGTTGCTACTACGGGCTTGAGAGACCACTCATGAGGCAGGAGAATGCATCTGATCAATTTGTCCGCAATCACAGTGGAATACCCCAGAATGTGCATTGCTATCAGAAAGAGGATGGAGGTGATCACCCATTGCCATACTCTCAGGGCTTCCTGACATAATGGATAGGATCAGATTCCTCTGTTTGTTGATGTAAGAGACTATCGACATGTTGTGTGACTGGACAGCAAATGTCCCCGACAGAAGGGCAGATTGGAATGCTTGCAATGCTAAAAGCACCACCCTCAGTTCTAGGAAGCTAATATGCAATTTGGCCTCTAAGAGGGACCAAGTGCCTTGGACGTTCTTCCCTGTAAATGCCCCCACCCCCCCCAATCAGGAATGCATCTGTGGTCACTACGGCCTTGGGCTGAGAGGGAGAAGTGCGATTCCGTAACTCCTCTTCTGGCTTCATCCACCAATTCAGTTCCTGCTTGCATCAATTTGTTATGTGGATTGGATAAGACATGGGATGTGTTAAGAGAGACCACTATGATGCTAGGAGCCATTGAAACAGCCTCATGTGGAACTTCGCCAGGGGGAACTAGGGTGATTGTCGGTGCCATTGTCTCCAGTAGTTGTAAAACTAAGTGAGCTGGGATTGTGTCTTGAGAGAGTATCACTTGGAGCTGTGACCTTAACCTTTGACATCTGTGAAGAGGTACAGCAACCACACAGGATCTCGTGTTGAATGTCACTCTGCTGAATTCTATGCTTTGAGTGGGTGCTAGAATTGACTTTCCTTTGTTTATTGAAACGCACAAGAACTCTGCCAATTCTAGAATGCAGTGTAAGACATGAAGCAGTAGATGCCTGGAGGGGGCGGTAAGGAGCCAATCGTCTAAATATGGAAACACCCGGAACCCTTGTAGCCTCAGAGGAGCTGTTACCACTGCCATGCATTTGGCGAACACGCTGGGGGCTGTGCTAAGACCACATAGCAGTGCATGAAATTGCTAGTGATTGGCTCCCAGCCAGAACCGGCAGTATCTTCTGGAGCTCTTGTCCATTTTTATGTGGTAATATGCATCCTAAAGCTCTATCGAGCACATCCAATCGTCTTTCTCCAGAAATGGAAGGATAGACTGAACCGTGACCATCTGGAATTTTGCCTGTCTGACAAACTTGTTCAAGATACTGATGTTTAGAATTGGCCTCCAGTCCCTTGTCTTTTTTGGCACTAAAAAGAATCTCGAGTAAAATCCGGATCCTACTTGGTCTGTTGGGACTGTTTGGATGACTCTTTCCTTCCCCGACTGCTTCCTGTTGTAAGCAATTGGGCTGCTCCTCAGGAATGCTGATAGGGTTTCTCAGAGAAAGAATCTCTACAGCCCTGGTTATGCGGGCCCCCCTCTGCCACGGGAATGGCGTCTTCCTGATGAGTTTCCCCCTCTGCCCTGGGGAGCAAACTCACCATTTGTGTCCCAAAAAGACCTTGTGACTTCCTGAGCCACATCTTTCCACTTCTCCGATTCCTGGAATAGGGTCGTTGAGGAGTGGAAAAATGTACACTCACAGCAGAAAGGGTCTTTCCATCCTTTTCACACCTGGCTAATTTGTCTAACTTTTGGGCCAAACAGCAAAGAAGCATCAATGGCAGCATTGATGAAGGAAGACTTGAAGGGGTCAGTGAAGTCGCACAAGCGCATCCAGGCAGGACGGCTCATGGCAACATCTGCACCCGCTGCTCTGGCCACCCCTTCAGTTGTATGTGCAATCAACTGCATGGACGAGCTGGAGATGGACTCTAGGGTCGCAAGCTGGGAGGCAACCTTATGTACCTTGTCAGACACTGCTCCTGCTAGAGTTCCTGATAGCTCAGTGATCAGGTCCCTTTGAAGATGGTTGAAATGTGCCAAAGAATTCAATGACCATATGGAAAAAGTCATTGAAGCATAACCCTGCTTCCCTAAACTGTCCAACATCTTGAGACTCATGGTTTGGAGGATGGACAGTAGGACTCCCCTTAGAGTTGCTTCTTTGTGGCCGCCGCCACCACCATAGCATCTATCGCTAAACCCTTGGACCCAGTGGGGTTGATCCTCTGGGGGAGATAGAATTTTGTCAGATCTTCAGGGAATTGCCTCAATACTGCCAGGGGCCTTCCAAGCACGCTGCACGATGAGCTTGATTAACTCATCTGCAGGTGGGGTCACCTAGGAAGTAGAAGGTCGGGCAAGGAAAGCCTGCAAAGCCTGCAAGAAGAAAGAATCCTAGGTGGAAGGGTTGGTGGACTTGTCACCCCTCTGCTTTAAGATTTCTAGGAAATCTTCAAAGAAGACATCTTCAGGGGGTGACCGTGGGGACCCTTTTCCTTTCACCATAATCTGTATCCTCAGTGAGAAATTCATCCTGAGAATCAATGTTTTTCCTCTTGCACAATCTCTTACGGGGTTGGCTCATCAAGGGGGAGGTCTGAGGAGGACTCCCAAGAGAGGTACCCTGCGGTAGAGTGTCTTGCTGCTCCCGTGCCCGCTTCCCAGATATAGTAGACTGCGACAACTGCAAGCCAGAGGATACATAGATATGATATTCCAACACACAGAACGCTAAATGTGAGCCTGCTAAGGTGAGTGCTCTCTCCATAATCTGAAAAGCAGGCCTGCCTGAAGAGGGATAGGAGACCAGAACCGAGAAAGACAACCTCGGAACTGGGGTCACACTCCACTACAACGAGTCCACCCCTAGAGAAGGAGTCACGAGAGGACTCAGAACTGTCAAAGCAACTGGAACCGTAGACGACGCTGTGCAAAAAAATCAGTGCCATACTAGGGATTCCAGAGCCAGCAGCCAAGTCACAAGTCCAGTGGTTGGGTCAGCTTCAACTGAGCTGAGGTCCACAGAGTGGGTTCTGGAACCAAGGTGAGATCCACCAATGGTACCGAAGAAGTTGGCATCGGGAGAGGCGTCTGCACTGAGGGCTCCAAATCCTGCAGGGAGGTTGAAAGAGGATGATAAATTGGAGTCTATGGAGAAAACCCTTGGCTCTGGGTGGGAGGGTGGTCCTAGACTAGGTTGGAATACCTCTGGCCACCAAGAGCTGATCCACCAAACTAACTACATCAAGCTTCGAAAGGCTTCTAGTGGAATGCATAGACATCCCTGAAGGAGATTCTGGATGATAAATAAAGGGACCGAGCTGCTGACCAATAGAGGTCAACAGATGGGAGATATTCAGTGCTGGCTAGGGATTCAACCTTCAGCACCTTGGTTGGTCAACCAAAAGCTTGTGCTGGAGGGGAAGTGACCAGTTTTACATGAGAAACTATTACTGGTGCCGAGAGGGTCTGAGGTACTGTGGAAGGGGACGGAACTGTGCTAAGTTTAGTCGGTTTCATATGAATAGATGGCACTGTTGAAGGGGTCGTATACTCCAGTGCTGAGACGATTGTCGGTGCTGACTTCAGTTGTTTAGACTTTGATTCCACGGAGACATGGCCTTTGGACGATTTTGGTTCCAGAGATTGAGAAGACGCTGGAATTGAGTGGCTGCTCTTTTTTGCTTCTGTTTTCAGGAGGCTCTGACACCTCTGTCTCAGACAAAGCCTCTGAAAAAGGGGTTTTTAACAACCCATTTAGGATCAACTTGTTTTGACGCTCTGCAAGGGTTTGGGCACTATAACCCTTGCAGAGTTTGCACAGAGGCTGAATTTCTAAGTGTGGCAACCCAAACAATAAAGCAGGAAAGATGCCCATCGGAGTTGGGCATCTTTCTGCCACATTTCTCACATTGCTTAAATCCAGTTGTACCTTTCTGTTTCTCAGCCATCGTTGGGTAAATTACAAAAAGTAATGAGCAGCCATTCATGTGATCGATCGCGCACACACACACACACACACACACACACACACACACACACACACACACACACACACACACACACACAAAACAAGGAAAATCAAAACAAGTTAAAAGATTATTTTTTATAGTGTACCAACAACGGTAGCAAGAGAAATACCCAGAAGGGTAAAAGAAGAAAAAGAAAGGGGGAAAGAATACCAACAATGGCATTTAAGCACTACCAGAGGTAAGAGGGAAGGGAGGGGCCTATACTACTATGGTAATGAAGAAATACCAAATATGTAAAGAAAACTCTGTAAAACAGCACTCACTAATTTGGTTATACAGTATAAATGACCAAAAATATTAAATAGGGGAGCTACAACAAAGAAATATATTGAGAAATATATAGAAAAATAAAGCACTTAGCTTGACGGCACAGCCTTGAGAGTTTCTGGCTGGCACAAGTTTGTCATCATTAGCAGAGTCGGTTCAGAGGACGGAACAGAGACCCAACTGTTATGAATGAATGACGACTGATATCAGAATATGTATTTACAGTAAAACACAGAGTTCAGATCACAGGAAATATTGGAGAACATCTATGGACATACACAAAGAAAAACAATACTTAAACTAAGCTTCACTATATTCCTGACTAATCTAAAAGAATTACTGTTCCCTAGTTAAGTTACTTATGATCACAAGGCAAGATGCTGTGGGTGAGGGTCTTTCTAGTAAGGTTCCCCAAAACAGAATACTCAATACTCTGATATTTCTCTCTGTAATATCTAAAACATAATTTCCAGGAGGGCTGGCAGAATGACTCATCTGGCCACTTCACTGTAAATTCTCACAGCAGTCCCCTTTGAAGCTGAGACAGGAATTTACATGTTTATGGCAGTGCCTGGGGCTTCCTCTGTTTATTTACTGAGCTAAGGAACAAAGGCTTTTTCCCAGACCTAGCATCTCTGGTCCTATTTAGCACTGTGGGTGCCGTTTTAATGGTTTAACAGCTCATTTACATTTCTCTTATTTTTCTTAAAGTTAACCATTGCTGTCCCAGCGTCCTTAAACATATAGGTTTAATTCAGTTACATTTATTTTCATTTCAGCAGGGTGCACTGTTGATGCATGTTAACGCAATTAACACATGCAAAGCTCACAAATACAGTTTCAGCACAAGCATCCGTACAAATCAGTTTGGTATACGAATGAGACACAGTTCTAATCCATTCGTAATACATGCATCTTGTATAAATCAGTTTGATATTCAAAGGACATTTCATTCTTTACAAAACTCCAGCAAGCTAGGCTGGCACTTGCCCATATCACAAAAGGAATAAGAAATTCATTGCATAAAGGATACTTCTAAAAAGTGAGAACAGAGGAAAATAATACTCAAGTAATGCATTAGTGGAAGTAATAGTTGTACAGCAATCTGCAGGAGGAGCAAGGTAAGTTTGAAGAACATCATCAGGAAAACAGGCAGAGGTACCAGCACAGAAAGTGGCTGATCATGCAAGTTGAAATAGATGTTTAGGAGATAAGATCAGTGAAAGTAAGTTTGAGTAAGAACAGGTAGGACTGTTGTCATGTTTTGTGCTGGGTAAAAGGCGATACAGAAGGGATAGGATATGAAAGGTAATGAAAGAAGAGGGGATTCAGCCAGGAGATATTGAGTAGCAGAGTGCAATAAAAATAAGGGGGGGTTAGTTTACCTAATCTATACATATTTAACAAGAATACTTTAAATGATAGATTTTTTTCTACTATGACAGCAGTTTTCTATTTCTTACAACTTTTTCCACTGATCTATTGCATTTTTATGCTCTCCAAATTTCACTCATAATGCAATTTCCATCCTCGCCCATATATTCCATGTCTATTCTTACTTCCATAAAACCTTTTCAATTTTGACTTATTTAGCCCTAATCCAGCCCTAATCCAGCTTTAATATTTCTTCCACTTAAACAACCAGTTCAGTCGTCCATATCTTATTTTTAGACACAATCACTAAATCTGCTTATGATAGAGAAATCGACATCATCAATGTTTTATCCATTTCCCATCATGCCCCTTTTGTTTCATACAGGCATGGGTGAATTACTCCATTCATTGCCAGTAGACAGAAACGTACATGATACACATCCATTTTTATCTTTTCTCCTAATTTTTATTTTTCCTCCCATCCTTCTCTTTACTGCAAAAACTTTCACCCATAACATTTCACACATTGTTATAACATTCAGATATTTTCTCCTAACCTGTATGTCTCTAGAATCTTCCACATCACTTCCGGGCTAACCTCATCAAAATATTTTGCAACGTCACATCACTAGCCTCACCTTCCTTGTCTTTCTTTCAAAATAATGTTACTTTTTACTATAAAAACTTCCTTCACCTCTCCCCCTTCAATTCTAAAAAAACCTTCACCCGTAACTGTATGCAAAACCTTCAACATCCTTTTTTTTGTATTTTCATAATGATTTTATAACAGGTAGTTATGTACTCACCATAACGATCGATGTATGTGGTCCATCTCGCCTCACATTCTTTACTCACGGGTTCGGAGCTGACTCGGCCAACTTATTTTCTAGCACGAAGTCTCTAATTGGCTGGGCTAACCCGGTATCCCAAGATGCACCTCGCCCTAGCCCCAGATCTATTTTGCAGCCAGCCTAATCACACCCCACGCACACAACTGTCACTGGAGGGAGCTCCAGCCTGAAAGGAAAGAAACAACAACTGACATTGAAGGGTTCTCAGAACCAATTTTCCTCGAAATCCTATAGGAAGGGGGCAGGTGGGAGGGTACGCAAGAATGTGAGGCGAGATGGACCAAATACATTGATCGTTATGGTGAGTACATAACTACCTGATGTTATGTGGTCCTATCTCGCCTACATTCTTTACTCACGGGACAGCGTCCCCAGCACCTCTATCCAGGCAGCTCATAGGAAAATACTCCTGAGAACCGTGGAACCAAAGGAAGCCCGGTCCCTAGAAGCCACGTCCAACTTGTAATGAGTAATGAAGGTGTGCGGAGAAGCCCAAGTGGCCGCAGCACAAATATCATCCAATGAAAGCCTAGCATGATACGGTATTGATGTAGACACTGCCCTGGTAGAAGGAGCTTTAACGTGAAAAGGCAAATTTCTGCCTGCTGACAAATAGATAAAGGAAATACAATCTTTGATCCATTTAGAAATTGTGCTCTTGAAAATAGGACAACCTGTTCTGTTTTCTGAGAAGGACACAAACAGTTGATCAGACTTCCTAATATGCTTAGTCCTGTGCAAGTAGAATCTTAGTTGTCTGTGCACATCCAACTGGTGAAACCTAAACTCTGCTCTATTGGAAAAGTTCGGAAAGAACACTGGTAACTCGATAGACTGATGCAGATTAACGGTGGATGACACCTTCGGAAGGAAGGACGGGTTAAGTCTCAGGGAAACTCTGTCCTTATGGAAGGTTAAATACGGAGGCTTAATGGACAAGGCTTGAATCTCTGATACTCTTCTGGCTGATGTAATGGCTATCAGGAAAGCAGTCTTCCAAGATAGAAATTTTAATTCACAGGTGGCAGCCGGTTCAAAGGGCGGTGAAGTGATGGCTTGTAACACAAGGTTTATATCCCATGGCATGACAGGTTCTGAAACCGGAGGGCGAAGTAACCAGGCGCCTTTCAAGAAGGCCTTACAAAGTTTACGGCCCATAACAGAAGGCTCATAAGATGTATGAAAGTTGGAAATTGCAGCCAGCTGCACCTTAATGGTAGCAGGCGTGGAGCCCTGTCGGAAAATCATGGCTAAAAAGTCTAAGACTGACGGGAATTGGGGCTGTGAAGGGGTCCAAACCTTGGGCCTGAGCACAAATGGAGAATCTCTTCCACTTGCTGGAATAAATCATTCTGGTGGAAGACTTATGAGATGAAGACAAGATGTGTACCACCTCAGTTGAAAAGGAATGTCGTCTAACTAGTGATGGAAGTGGAGCAGCCAGGCTGTCAACCTGAGGGTTCGCAGGGAGGGGTGGAGCTGTCCTGACATATGAATCAGTAGGTCTGGCACTGGGTCCAGAGTCCAAGGGCCGTCCACTGCGTACTGCTGAAGAAAGGGGAACCATACTTGTCGAGGCCAGTGTGGAGCAATTAGAATCATCTTGCTTCCCAAGGATATGGCTTTCAGAATCACTCTTGGTAACAGAGGAAATGGAGGGAAAGCATAGATCAGACCGTCGGGCCAATCGTGGACTACAGAGTACCTGGGTGACTCCCCCTGTGGGGGATCAGTGTGAAGTACTTGCTGCATTTGGCATTGAGAGGGCTGGCGAAGAGATCGCCGCAAGGCTGACCCCACCTGTTGAAAATTTGAACCGCCACTCGGTCGTTCAGGGACCACTCGTAAGGCATCAGAATAGCTCTGCTCAGCCTGTCCGCTATCACGTTGGTTTTTCCCGGAATGTGCGTTGCCACTAAAAACCATTGGGAGGGCATTGCCCAATGCCACATTCGCATGGCCTCTCTGCAGAGGGGATAAGACTTGGTTCCCCCCTGCTTTTTCAGGTACCACACCACGGACATGTCCGAGTGAATTGCAATTATTCCCCAAGGAAGAGAGCTTTGGAGTGCCCGTAACGCTAGTAACACCGCTCTCATCACTAGAAAATCGATGTGCAGGTGTACCTCGTGATCTTGCCAGGTGCCTTGGACCATCCTGCCAAGATAATGCCCCCCCCCCCACCTGGGAGGCGTCCGTGGTCACCGTGGCCACTGGAGACGTAGGAATCAAGCTCCTCCCTTTGTCCAGATTGGTGGAGCATATCCACCAGCGGAGGTCCTGTTTGCACCGTTCCGTGAGAAGTATCAAGTGGGAAAGAGGTAGTTTCTGAAAGGACCATTGGGCCGAAAGGAGCCACTGCAAGATCTGCATGTGTAACCTGGCTAGAGGCACCAGAATGATGGTGGCAGCCATGGATCCCAGGAGCTGGAGAACTAACCTGGCCTGAACTCTCTTGAGGAGCAACAATGCATGAATCTGAGGCTGCAGCA
This sequence comes from Protopterus annectens, assembly GCF_019279795.1. Classification (NCBI taxonomy): domain Eukaryota; kingdom Metazoa; phylum Chordata; order Ceratodontiformes; family Protopteridae; genus Protopterus; species Protopterus annectens. Next base: position 1,066,059,366 of record NC_056729.1, on the reverse strand, counting down.
CTCTTATTCTCTCGTGGCAGAAAGGCCCGCATTTGAATAGAGTCTAGCTCTGCGCCTATAAAAACAACACGCTGTGAGGGCAGCAAGGGCAGACTTTTCCCAGTTCAAGGTAATTCCTAGTTGGTGACAAAGTGCAATGGTAGCCTCCCTGGTTTGAATAAGGAGATGCCTGGTGGGGGCGGTGAGAAGCCAGTCGCCCAGATATGGAAACACCTGGAATCCCCGACGTCTCAGGTGAGCCGTCACCACTGCCAAACACTTGTTAAACACCCTAGGGGCTGTGGTGAGACCAAAGGGCAGGGCACGAAACTGGAAGTGACTGGCTCCCAGCCGGAAGCATAAATGAGTCCTAGATGCCTTGTCCATCTTGATGTGGTAGTAGGCATCCTTGAGATCGATGGAGCACATCCATACTCCTTTTCCCAGTGAGGGAAAAATGGACTGAAGAGTGACCATTCGGAACTTGGACTTTAGAACGTAGTGATTCAATCGGCTGAGATCCAGAATGGGCCTCAGTTCCCCTGTTCTTTTCGGCACCAAAAAGAGTCGAGTAAGTTCCTGATCCGATATGGTACGAGGGGACTGGTTGGATGACCCCTTTTTCTAGCAGCTTTGAAACTCCTAGTGCTGCTTGATCCCATTGACTGGGTGGAACGTCCGGGATTCTTTTGACTGGAGGGGGTGTTGATAAAAAGGGGATGGTGTAACCTCTGGTAACTATTCGAAGCACCCAACGATCCTGGGTGATGCTTTCCCAGGTTTCCGGATGCAACGAAATTCGGCCCCCGACTGGCTCCAGAACAGCACAGTCGGGAAACGCCTCATGAACGCTGAAATGAAGACCCAAGAAAGGAATCACAGTCTCCCGAGTTGCAGGGGCCTCCTCTGCCTCTAGGACGGCATCTTCCAGAATAATTTCCCCCTCCTCTGCCTCTGGAGGGGGACTCACCTTGAGCGGCAAGGAAAGACCTCTGTGACTTCTTGAACCACATTTTCCCTCCTCTCTGAGCCTTGGGGTAAGGCCTAGAAAGAAGAGAGAAATGGGCCCCTACGGCAGATAGGGTCTTCCCCTCCTGTTCGCATCTGGTGAGGGTGTCTCACTTTTGTCCCAAAGAGTGAGGACCCATCAAAGGGGACATCAGTGAAGGAAGACAAAGATCTCAGCGAAATGACACAGGCGCATCCAGGCTTGCCTTCTGAGAGCTACACCTGAGCTAGCTGCCCTACTCGCCCCTTCGGCTGCATAGGATATGAGCCTCAAGGACGAGTTGACAATGGAACCAGGGGTAGACAACTGGGCGTTAACAGTCTGCACTACCGTCTCAGGCATGTTACCCATCAGAGGGTCTCCTATCTCCTTAAGGAGATCTCTCTGGAGCAGAGTAAAACGACAAAGATAATTCAGCGACCACAATGTAAAGGTCGCTGAAGACAGAGTACGCTTCCCGTACCAGTCCATACTCCTGGACTCCTTGTTAGGAGGATGGATGGAAGCCGCCTCTGCAACTTCCTGCTGAGTGGCTGCCGCCACCACCAAGGTATCTACGGAAACCCCTTTGGTCAGGAACTCTTTCCCCGGGGAAGCAGAAAGAAACTTATTTGGACGTCTGGGCACCGGTTCCACGGAATCAGGTGTCTCCCACACCCTTCGACAAATCAAATCCAGGAGTTCATCGAAGGGTGGAGACACCCAGGAGGCGGAGGGTTGAGCTCCGAAGGCCTTGAATACAGACTCCTCCTCAGAGGGGGTCTTGGAAGGCCAGTCGCCCCTCTGCCTCAAAATCTCCAGGATGTCGGAGAAAGAGACATCGGAGGGCGACTTAGGGGACCCCTCAGACTCCACAAGGTCGGTATCGGACGTGAGGGACACGTCCTGGGAGTCTATGTGCTTCCTCTTGCACAACTTCTTTCTAGGGGGCTCCTCAGGCACAGACCCTGAGGGGCCCTCTGAAAGTTGGGGACCGCTCATGGGGGTATCCTCAGACCTTCGGGCTCCGCCATCCACGGACAGGGGTGTGTCAGAGGCTCTAGCCGGGGTGTAAGGGGAAGGAGTGACCGATCCAGGTGATGTAACTGACGATCTGGCCAGTGCGCTCCTCATGGTCTCGAAGGCAAGTCCCCCCCGAATCTGAGAACCGACCCGTCTCAGAGACCACAACCGGAGTCAGGGTTCCCCAAGCAGAAGCACCGAGAGGGAGACTCCGAACCGACAAGAGTCCCAAGGTATCCCCCTCGGGTCCGACTGAGGAAACCAGAGTACCGAAACCAGAGGACAGAACCAACATGGGAGGAGCCGACGTCGGGTCCGATAAACTCGCAAGGGGTATCGGAGCTGACACGAGAACATCACTCAGTGCGGAGCACTCCGGCTCTGACGACACAGGGGTGCTCAGAGGAGGAATCATCGGTAAAAGAATAGGGATCGGCTCCGGAGCCGAGAACAATTTTGCTAACACCAGTGACTGCAGGAGCCTCTTGACTATCCTATCCACATCCAAATCAGACAGCCTAGAGGATTTTGTGGAAATAGAGGGAGATCGGGATCTCCTACCTGGAGACTCAGGCCTAACACTGGGTGACCAGCTCCGAATAGGTTCCAATAATATCGGGGCCGATACCTCCTGTGGCCCAGAGGACAATGGAGCTTTCGAAACTTTCTCCGGGGGCTCCGAAGAGACAGATGGAGCCGGAGATCTTTTCTTGGCCTTGGAAGTCTTAGACTTAGTACTAGAAGAAGAGTCTAAGGACTCCTCAAAAGAAGGTTTAACCAAGCCCTTCAAAATCAACTTATTTTTTCTTTCCTGCAGTACCCTCTGGCTAAAAGCGTGGCAAAAAATGCAGGACTCTTGCAGGTGAATAGCACCAAGACAGTAAACACAGATAGACTGCCCATCTGTGATGGACATCTTGTAGCCACATTTAGAGCATTTCTTAAACCCAGAGGGTTTATGCTCTTTCGGCTCTTTAGACATAATAGTACACAGCACCCACTCAACCGAGAACGACAGACACGAGACAAAGGCAGGAAAACCAAACCACGAACAACCAAAGAAACTCTAATTTAAACATTTCTTTGGTGCAGCAAGGAATCTACCAACAACAACACAATTTTACAGAAAAAACACACTGGAGAGGACTAGGTCCTCTAATTTAAATGGGCCTAGCCCGCCAAAAGAGGGATACCACAAAAAAAACCCACAACTCGCTCACACAGTACACTCACAATGAAACTAGCTATTAAAATAGCTTTTTACTAGAAACAGACTGTTAAATACTTATGAAAAGTATAGAAAGGGTACTTAGCCACAGCCAAGCGAGACCACGTACTAACTCTACGAGCGGCAAACGAGATCTGGGGCTAGGGCGAGGTGCATCTTGGGATACCGGGTTAGCCCAGCCAATTAGAGACTTTGTGCTAGAAAATAAGTTGGCAAAGTCGGAGCCTATTATCGGCTCCGAACCCGTGAGTAAAGAATGTAGGCGAAATAGGACCATGTAACATCCTGTATTTTCCAGTGTTATAAGTCTCCAATTTTTAATACTGTTCGTTTTCTGTACAAACCAAATTAGTCAAAAACAAATTCCTTATTTCCTTCTCGATCCATTCATTTTATATTTTACAGAATATTTCTCATTTTTGTTTATAATACACATAACAATCCATTTATCCCTGGTGCAGTCTCTACCTTTCCTCTTTTTATTTTTTCTATTTCTCTCTCACAGTAATCTCCTTTCATACAAAATTATTTTTTCACACTAACCATACTTCTTGCACTACTTCCTTTAAAGACATTCTACCCACCAACTTTTCCATAACTACCATTATTTCTCTATGATTAGATTGAATATTGCCTTTTTCAAACACTGTGGCCATTGTTCCTACTTTTTTTCAAATAATTGGTGAAAACTTAAACAAAACTTTGGCCAAGCATTTTACCCCCCCCCCACACTATTTTGTTCATAAAGGTCTCTCTCTTATTCTGCAGGTAATTAGTAGGCTAATGACCCTAGGAAGCCTTGTTAATCCCAGCCATGCTTCTCAAAGGTAAGGATCAAACCTTTTACCTTGTACCTGCAAGGTAAACACCTTAACCATTATGCCAACCTTTGAATTTTCTCTATACAAGCACTCTACCAATCTGTGGAGTTTTTTGTTTCTATAAAATCTTATGCTCCCTTTTCATCTTATCTGTTATTATACTCTTCAGTCTATCATTTTATTCCTTTCCTTTATTACGTCTGTAATCCCATACCACTATAGTCTGAAAACTCAGCCATTTCTACCCTGCTTATTTCTTTCATATCGTTTGAATATACCATGTAATGTGTATTTTAAAAGTTTGCCTTGTACATATCCACATTCTAGATTCCTACTTTATTCATGTCGTACAACTTCTCTTATAACACTCAAAATTAAGGTTATGTGCTCATCATAACTATCCATCTGTGCTGTCCATTTTCATTCCTCCTCAATGTATTAGTACCGGACTTTACCTCGGTTCCAACTAAGCCGCATGCACTAGACTTCAGATCCAACTATCGAGCTTCTCCCTCTACCCATAATGCCCCAGTCAGCCAACAATACCTCAGATCGAGTTTGCTGGCTTACAGATCCCAAGATAAAGAACAGCAAAGCTGGAGCTCAAACCTAGAATAAAAGGTGCTAGAATATTCACAATGTTACTCCACAAGGTGAAAGAAAGGAGGAAGGATGGTGGGGAGTTGAGAAGAATGAAAATGGACAACACATATGCACAGTTATGTTGAGTACATAACTTTAATATATGATGTTGTCCTTTTCATTCTTCCTCAACATGTGGGACAGAATCCCCAGCGACATGGCCCTCACGGAAGGATATTCCAGACAACTGCCAAACCAAAAGCAGCTCTGCTTCTAGAGGTCAAATTTAATTGTAATGAGCAATAACGGTATGAGCATTAAACCAAGTAACTGCTGCACAAATGTTAAAATTAGAAGTTCTAGACCAGAAGGCAGAAGAAGTTACCACGGACTTGGTGAAACGTGCTTTAGGAGGGTTCGACAGGAAGAGGCCTTGTTGACTCTATATACATACAAAAGAAATGCAATCTGTAATCCATTTGTCCAGGGTAACCTTAGAAACTGGTGATCCCAGTCAGTTCAGTGAGAACCAAACAAATAGCTGTTCCAATGTCCTGAAATCGTTTGTCCTGTGTACATCTAAAATATGCAGCACTTCCCTTATTTGAAAAATTAGGGAAGAAGCCATGCAAATGAATCATGAGACTGATATTCAATTCAGATGCTCGTTTTGGTAAGAAGGATGGATTGTTCATAAGTAACTCTGTGAAAACAAAGTAAAGGGATTTGAAAGATAGAGCCTGGAATTCAGAAAAGTTGCCTCACATATCTAATAGCCACTAGTAATGCTGTTTTCCAAGACAAAATTTTTAAATCCAATTCGGCTGACTGTTCAAAATGTTGTCGGGTCAACTCCTGAAGTACAACTGCTAAAATCCCGAGGAGGTGATTATCTTTCACTGGAGGTCTAAGTAAGAAGGTACCTTTTAGAAAGGCCTTGCATAATTTAGAAGAAACTAAAGAGGAAGCTTTTTCTCCTGAGTGGAAGTTAGATATGGCTGTTAATTGTACTTCAACTGTAAAAAAACCTAGCACCTTCTTGAAAAACAGATGCTAAAAATTCCAAAACTTAAGGTATAGGTGCAGTGGAAGGGCCAGTTTCCTTCTGAGAGGCCCAAACTAAAAATCTTTCCCATTTACTGCTGTAGAGTTTCCTTGTAGAAGTCCTACTGGTGAAGAAAGCCTGGGCTGTCAAACTATCAATGCAACTGGAGAAACTATGCATTTAGTTTGAGGCCTGGAATGTCGGGATGCGAGAGAAGGTCTGGACTCGGGTCCAGTATCTATGGAGGATAGTGGAGATGAGACCAAAAAAAGGGGAACCATCACCTGACAAGGCCAAAACAGGGGCAATGTGGATAACTGAGCTCTTCAACTGAAGTGCTTTCTATAACAATTTTGTAATGAGAGAACGGGATATGCATAAAGAAGATCAGAAGGCAAAACGCGGGCCGGAGAATCTGTCTGTGACTGCCGAGCATAGAACCTGCTGCATCTGTTGTGGTGGTGAGATGCAAACAGACTGCAGCTAAGTTGGCCCCAACAATGAGAACTCTTCTCAGTCACTGACTGATTCAGAGACCACTTATGAGGCATCAAAATAGACCTGCTGAGTTTGTCTGCTAGTATGCTGGATTTCCCTGTTATGTGCATTATCACAAGAAAGTGGTTGAAGGAGATCACCCACTGTCACAATCTCAGTCTCGTGACAAAGAGTGTATGATCGGGTTCCCATCTGTTTGTTGATAAACCACAACATAGACACGCTGTTGGTTTGTATCGAAGTAGTCCCTAGAGGGGAAAACATCTTGAAAGGCTTGAAACGCTAATAGGACTGCTCTCATCTCTAGAATATTGACATGTGAATTGGTCTCTTGGGGGGACCACATGCTTGGACAGTCCATCCCAAGAAATGCCACCCCCTATCACAACTAGGAAGTGTCCATGGTTACTGTGGCTACTGGTGAAGACAAAATAGACAAGGCCGAGGTAAACTTTGATTGAAAACACAAACAATGATCATTCTTGCATACTGGAGTAAGAGTCACTGGGAAGGACAAAGAGTGATGCAGAATAGACCACTGAACATTGGAGAATACGCATATAGAAACGGGCCATAGGAACTAATGTTATGGCTGCTACCACTGAACCTAGAGCCTGAAGGACAAGTCTGGCTGGAGTAGAAAGATGGACATGATTTTGCTGTACCTGAATCCTGACCGTATCTACAAGATGTGTAGGAAGGGAAGGCTGTCTTACTGTGTTCAACTGGGGCCCTACGGACTCCAGGCTCTGTACAGGTCATAGATGAGATTTGGAGATGTTGACTGAAATGACTGGTCTTTGACAAAGTTGAAGCAAACAGTCCCTGGATTGTTCTAAGAAATGCATAGTTGCACCAGTGAGGAGCCAGTCACCTAATCACCGCAGTCTCAGGTGAGCAGCTACAACTGCCAAACACTTTGTAAACACCCTGGGGCTACGGTGAGACTAAAGGGCAGGTCTCCGAACTGATAGTGACTGGCTCCCAGTCAAAAGCATAGAAATCTGTTTATCTTGATGTGATAGTAGGTATCCTGAAGATCAACTGAGCATATCCAATTGATCTTGTGTAAAAAGGGGCAGAATGGACTGCACTGTGACTATTCCGAACTTAGACCTTCACAGACTGGATCAGGTTGCTTAGATCTAACATTGGTCTCAGGTCCACTGTCCTTTTTTGCACTAAAAAGAACCTTGAGTAAGTCCCGAATCCTCTCTGGTCGTGTGGGACCTCCTGGATGACTCTCTTTGTCTAGCAGCTTTTGAGTCTCTTGAGATACAGCTTCCTTCTGAATGAACGGGATGTTGGAAAGCTTTCTTCTTTTGTTTGCGGCAATCTGGAAAAATGGTATGAAATAACATTGGGATATTACTTTTAGCACCAAAGAATCTTTTGTTATAGAAGCCCAGGCATCTGGGGGCAAAGCCAAGCACCCTGACTGCTTCCAGAGGCAGGCAGTTGGACAACCCTTCAGGAAAGCTGAAAGAATCTATCAGAAAAAGAATCTCGGAAACCCTGATATTGCAGGCCTCTCCTGCCATGAGGACAGTATCTTCCACTTTAAATTCTCCTGCCTCTGTAGGAGGAGACGTCCACGTGTGAATTCTGGAAAGGCCCCTGGGATTTACAGAAATACATTTTCTTACTTCCTCTGATTCCAGGAAAAGGATCATTGATGGGTAGAAAACCATATCCCTACATCAGCCAGGGTCTTTCCATCCTGTTCACTCCAGGAAAAAGATTCTTTTACAGAAGGGCCAATCAAAGATGCTCCATCAAAGGGAGCACTGATGAAAGACGACTTGAAAGGCTCTGCAAAGTTGCATAACCACATCCTGGCATGTCTCCTAATAGGCAATGCCTGAAAAGGCCACTTGTGAGGTACCCTCTGCAGCATAGGATATTAACCTAATGGATGCAATAGAAGTGGACAAGTGTGGCCAGCTGTGAAGAGGATTTTTTGTGGTCTTCTACTTCTAGAGACATGGACTCCAACAAGGATTTGGATAGTCCCTTGATCTAATCCCTTTGTAATTGTAAGTGTGCTAAATAATTCAGGGACCTCAAGGGAAAGGTTGCTGAAACAAATCTGCAGTTTCTAAACCTGTACAATGCCCTGGACTCCCTATTAGGGGGATGGACAAAGAAACCCTGCTCCCTAGTTCCTTCTTCGTGGCTGCCGCTACAACCATAGCATCTACGGGGACTCCTTTGCTCCAATGTGTGTCCCACAGAAGTGCCAAAAGTTTGGGCATCAAGTAATTGGTTCAACAGAATCTGGTTCCTTCCATGCCCAGGAGGAGATTAAATTGATGAGCTCATCCACTGAGGCCAGAACCAAAGGCTTCCAGAAAAACAGACTCCCCCAGGGAAGGGCATCTGAAGACAGTCTTCCTTTTTGTTTAAGAATTTCCATGATGTCCTCGACTGAGACATTCACCTTTGGGGAAATCCATAACCTCTGTGAGATACTCCATAGGGGAATCGGAGTGTCTCATAGGATCATAGCAGGTTACTAGGCTAATGGCTCCCAGGCCCTTTAAACCCTAGCCAATTTTTTTCCCCTCTTGTAATGGTGTTATTAGCAGACTGGACTCAACACCTGCTGCCCCTGTCCAAAAGGGATGCAGCTGAAGTGTTGTAAGTACCATTTGCATTGCTAATATGTAGCATTTCCATCAGGGCAGGATCCGTGGTTTCCCTATAAGCTAGGCAGAAATCACTGCCAAGTAGTCTGTAGAACACAAAGTACAGTAACAGGGTTTAAGTCTGTCAGCATAGGACAGGTGTTGGACACTTTGAATTTTCTTTGTAAGGTACCTCTGAGGTGGTCCAATTATTGGAAGTGCCTGGCAAGGTACATACCAAATGGTGCATCATACTCTATAATTGGTCTGATAAGTGAGGAGTACAGGGGGGTTATAAACTCTTTTTTTTGGGGGGGGGGCACTTCCCTTATTGATGAGATGTGCAATATGGAAGGCTTTCCTTACCACTGAGGAAACATGGCAGTCAAAGGAGAAGTTGCTGTCAACCTGTGTGCCCAGGTCTCTTACCACTGATTGGGTACTTAAGGTGGTGGTAATGTGGCACTTACTTTGCAGGGACATCTCCCTTTCCTAACGGGATGATGATGCACTTTTTAGCATTTAAGTTGAGCCTATGACTTTGGCACCAATCGTTGGTCTGAGTAAGACCTTCCTGGAGGGTTTCAATGTCACTAGGGGTTTCAATCGTGCCCAGTTTGCAGTCATCTGCAAACTTCTTTAGCCACATGCCTTTTTGTTTTCACCTGTACTTCTGAAAAGTAAATTCCAAACAATAGGGGCCCCCAGCACCAAGCCCTGTGGTTACTAGTCTGATGGTGGATGAAGAGTCCCTTATTTTAACTGTATGTGTTTGGTTGGTAGGTCAGTTTGCAACCCACCTGACTATATACTGGTTTACATTTGGTTGGGTAAGTATCAATGATAACCAAGTGGGGAATGGTGTTGAAGGCCTTTACTAGGTCTAAATAGGCAGTATGCAAGGTTTTGCCTTCATCCGAGGCTCTTCTGACTGTCTCAAAGAAGTCCACCAAGTTTAGTAGGCACAATCTCCCTTTGACGAAACCAAACTGGTATGGGACTAGGGTTTGGAGTTCTCCTATAGCCTTGTCAAGGTCCATGATGATTATTTCCATGGCCTTGCATATGAGGCCGGTCAGACTTCTGGGTCTGTAATTCCTGGGATCAACAGACAAAACCCCTTTTTGGAAGGAGATAACAGTGGCAGTTTTCCAATCTGCAGGAACATACCCGGTGCTTAGACTGTGGTTAAAGAGAGTACTCCGGAGGTACAGCTAACCCTTGTGTTAAGCAATTTAGGATGCAAGCAAAGGATGTTGGTCTGGTCCCACAGAGGCAGTATTTTTAGCCTTGGAAAGGGCATTAAGGACCTGTTCCTTAGAGATTTCTGGAGGAGGAAATGTAGGGGGATATCTTGTGGTATATTTGGCAGAGATAAGGAGGAGAAGTTCTCACTGAACCTATCTGCCAAGCAGGTTAGCAATATCACCAGGTTCAGTATATGTTGTGCCAGTTACGTCAAGTTCTGTGCAAATCTGGGACTTTCCTTTGAGGCTGTGGACACAGCCAAAGAATGCCTTATGGTTACCCTTGGCTAGGGTGGCCAATTTAGATTCATTGTCAGCTTTGGATTTTTCACTAGGTGCCTTAAGGCTGAGGAGGGAGTCCTTTGAGTTTGGGGACAATCTCCTACTGCTTTTATAGAAAGTAGTTTCTTTCACCTGTTATATAGCCTGTTTACGGCAATGCTCACCACGCAAGTTTGTTCTTTTGGCAAATTTGCTTTTATCATATCAGGTAGTACAGCTGAGTTGATGCAGCTGTGAAGGTGTTTATAAATTCCTTTTGTATAAACCTTGGCATGCGTATCCTTGGTCATCAGTAGGGGCAAGAACTATGAAACTAGTAATATTTTCTCATAAAAGATTGTAGCTAGCTTTGGAGAATTTTTTTAGTCTAGTTTCAGCAGGGGGAGGATCAGATGCGATTGTTACTTCTAGTGTGACTGACCTGTGGTCAGATCTCACTAGAGATGACTGAACATGTGGGGTGGTGCAATGATCACTCATGTTTGTAAGTACTAGATCCAGAATATTTGAACACCTAGTAGGGGTGTCAACTAGCTGGTCTATGGCATTAGAGTTCACAAAGTTCAAGAATATCTGGGCAAGTACATTGGTACAGGTGTAGTTAGATCACTTTATAGATGGAAAGTTGAAGTCTCCTAAAACCAGGGTATTTGGTGGTATATTGAGGGACTCCAGGAGGTTCAGATTGGTACTGTGGGTGTCCTAGTTGACAGAGGGGGTCCTATAAATGACAATAATTTGGAGAGGAGTTTTATCTACAGTAAATTGTACTTGGAGTAGTACGAGGGACTCATTTAGTCTTACCATTCTGGAGGAGTATTTGTCTAATAAAAATTGATATTCCTCCTCCTTTGGATTTCCCACTCTCATCTGAGGGAGTGAAAGGCATTTTAACCCAGTATGGCCAGGGTGCTTTCCGCAGTCTTGAACCAAGTCTCTGTGACAGCAAAGACCTCAGCATCCTCCAAGGTGAGGGCAGCTTCCAACATTTAGACTCCTAGTGTTTTAGCAGCAAGACCCTGATGTTGGGTTTTGAGAAACAATTTACGTTGGAAATGTGACACTGCCTAAAAAAAGGAACTAGGGGGAGGCAACAGCCTTTGCCAGAAGCCAAAATCCTACAGGTGAAGACAGACCTCGATGCTTTGCCAGAGACCATCAACCATATTATTCCAGGATGAGAGGACCTGGATCCCATTTGACCACCACCAGAAATTAAGCCAATTGCTGTGGTCAATCATCTTTTGCTTATATTGTGGAATCCTACGTGAGGGTAGTATGCTGCTTAAGACTAGGGACATACATGCCTGGGACACAGAGATCTGAGTCATGTCTCTAAGTCCAGACAGGTACATCTCAAATCATTCATACCAACATGTACTATGACAGAGTCATAACAATACTTATACTAATATCTTACTTGTGAGAAAGACATCCTGGAGTTGTGTGGGCTACTACCTCTTAGGACAAGACTTGTGGAGACAAGCCGACTAAATGGTACTTTACTCTGAAAAAGCCCATGGAATGATGGGTGAAAGCGCAGTATGTCTTTGATGTAATAAACGGCTTGTGTATCTTTTGGTAATGTCGTGGATGTTTTCCTTATTAGTGATTTTGGCTGTGGAAGCGTTCATAACAACAATACTTGCTGCTGAGAGACTTGAGTGCATGTGTGATGTTCTGGATCCTGGCACCAGACAGACAGCTAACTATGATCTTCCCCTCATCCAACCTGGTGAGTGGCGCATCACTGTGTCTTACAATAGAATCGCCTATAACTAGTACATTTATTTTTGTGTTATGCCTTAATAGCTTACTTGGTGAGACACTGGCATGTGCATTTGTGTGTACTGTTTATCTGCATGTGAATTATGCATGATGTGTTTGTGTTTGGGAGGTCTCTGTATTTTGGGTAGGTTTAGAGAGGATCTCCACATATGTGGTGTTGTGTGTTGCTTGCATGGTAGGTGAGGGTGGTGAGATGAGAGTGCTGATGCAACCTACTTATGGGTCAGGTATATGACCGGACAGCGAGGGAGCTTTGATTCTACATTTTGTAAGTAGGTGCACCTCTCGCATGTCGAGTAGGAATATCTTAAAAGTGGGTTGTCCATGTACGAGGCAATTGCTACATTACCTCAGGACACCTAATTCAACCAGTCATGCAGGAGAAATGGTGGGGTACTGTCCCTCCATAGTGCTAGAAAAAGTTGTGGTCGGTAACTGGGACTGACCAGAAATGACCAGTTGGGGATCCTGTGAGAGGGTAGTCCACTATTATTGATGAGAAGAACTACAGAGGTTAGGTCAGAGGCTGTATTGGTTTATAGACTGTAAAAATGTCCCACTAGAGAACAGACCACAGCCTAGGGAAAATTTAACGCACAGAATTATGCTCCTATAGCTGCCAAATGCAACTGCTAGATGATGTGCATCATGCAAACGCAAGGCTTTTTAAAATAAATGGTGGGCAAAATAGCCAATCAAAAGCTCAGAACAGAGACCCAGACCAACAAGCTGCAATGGATGGATATCTAGCCACACATTCCTGCCACAAGGGTACAGAGGGCCCTCTCCAGAAAAAGTTTGCTGAGGATTACTGCTCAATTCAAATACACGCAGAATTAGACACAGCAGGATCTGTCGCTAGTCTATGCTACACATTACAAGTGTCCAGAACACAAATTAAATGCAAAGGTTCAAAAACAGGCAAAAATTACAGTAAAAGTGCAGAAATAAATCAGCAAAAATAGTGACTACAATTATCAAGTGCAGAAATACAAAGCAATAATGGTCTTGTCTTTAGTTGTAAGCCTCAGATGTCTCAGATTTAGGTAGCAGTGTACTGGCTGATTTACTACCTCAGTGGTGCTTGATTTAAACAAGCCCTCCTTTTCCACACTGTTTTTCGGAAGACGTCTTCAGTGGTATTATCTGGAGAGGTATCCGAAGTGAGGGAGAGTTCCTCAATGGGAACTATTTTTATGCCAGACAGTTCCGGTATCCCTGCAGAGCTGGCCTGACAGGCTCAGATCAAAAGGAGGAATGGACATAGGACCCAAGGATGAAAGAGTAGTCTAATCCCTCGGTAGAGAGAAAATCCTGTAAATTACCTCAAAGGCCAACACACCAGCAGAACCAGTGGCTGGCCACACAGGACCAAAACCACCACAGCTGCCAGGGCCTGACTCTGCCTGGATCCATGCCTCAAGGAATGACTTGGACCCAAGCTGTCCAACACCAAAGTTCCAAGGGGCAAAGATGGCACTGGTAGCATCAGAGTGGATCCCAACCCCCCCCCCCCACCCAACTCTTCGGCTTTGAGACTTATCCCAATCCAAGGAAACTGAAGCAGAACTAGTCAGACAGGCTATTGGAGTTGAAGAAGGATATTTTGATAGAATGGGAATCTGATCTGAGATTATTGAATTCAAGTGTTTTTTTTTGGGATCCGATGAAGTCAGATCCAAAGTTCTCTGGATTTTTTGTAATGGCTACAATGACGATGGAACCGAAGTAGCAGCCTTCAGAGAATGGTTGAGGGATTTCTTGTGAGATGCTTTGGGCTGTGAAGATGATTTCACAGAACTCCCAGGGTGTTGAGCCCCTAAGGAAGAAGAGGAAGGAAAAATAAGAAAACCCATCAGTACCAATTTATTGTGCCCGTCACTCAGAGCTCTTGAATTAAACACAGCACAAATGGAGCAGTTACTGTTAAGGTTCACCTTTCCAAGGCAGTAAATGCACTCCCTGTGAACATCAGAATTGGGAATCTTAAGCACAAAGAGTGCACTTTTTAAATCCTGTTTTTTTCAGCCATATTGAAAACAGTAGGATTTAGAGAAAAAGGGGCAAGAAATCTCTTTCTTTAAAAAGGAAAGCAGGCTTTTTAAAGGAAAGTAGTCTAACATGCCCTCTAAAGGGTAGAAAATGTTAAAAGAAGAAAGTTACAAGTCCCAGTTATGGTACATTAGAAGCTACCAACAGATAATAAAGTTATACAGTTATAATGTTATAAAGTTTGAGATCAGGAGAAAACTCATGTTAGAGAAAAAAAACAGGAGAGGGAGGAGATATCAGTATACAAAAACAGCTGAGAGATAATCACGAAAAAGAATGGAATGATTATGCTATACAACGCTCAGAGAGGTATCCATGTCTGGTGCGACATGGCGGCAAATGAGATCTGGGGTACTGCTGGCTGGCTAGGGCATTATGGGTAGAGGGAAAAGCTTGAGAGTTGGACGCATCCGAGTCAGATCCGGTACTCATACATTCAGGAAGAACAAAGATAATCATCAGATATGCAGTTAAATATGTCAACTATTATGGTGGATGGGAGATTTGAACAGGACAAAGTTCAAGTTCCTCAAACATCTCTCTGTCATATTAGTGAATGCATTAACAATTATCCTTCTACATCTTTCCCCTTTCCCAAAATTACATACCACTAGTCTTCCAAGTACTGCCACTCTCACAACCAGAATCCTCAATCTAAAAAAAACCCACATTCCTGAACACATCACTCACCATTGACCATACTGCCTCAGTTCTTTTTCATTTTTATTCTTTCCCACAATTCATATCTAACAGACTCCATATTTTTTTACACCAGTCACTACCTCACCTCTAATATTTTGAGGTGTGCTGCCATTTGGGGCCATTGCTCAAGTCACCTCTTCCCAGTTTTGGCCTTATTTAGACTTGCTTTTTTCTCTTCCCATACCCTACCTCCAACTGATTTTCTTGTTGTTCTCTCATCCCAAATTCTTCCGATTCCCCTTCCACTCTTCCAAGCACTGCATATTTGTTTTCCTCTTGCACTGTAATACTTTCTTTGCAAACAATTTCTTACCTCATTCCCATCATCATCATTCACAATATTAATTTACTTAATCAACTATTTTGACATAATGTAATATCATCAGAATGTTATAGTTTTCTTCTAACCTTTTCTTTCTTTTAACCCTTTTCCCCACATTAAACACATCTTTTATTACAGTCTTGCACCAAGAACCTCACATTCCCTCAAAAACATAATTTTAAGTTGATTCCCAGTACTTAACAATTCCCAATTTCCCTATTAACAATTGTAACATTTGAAATAATGCTGCATTTCCACTCAGGCACATTCAGCGTTGCACATACCTCCATTTTTTCATCACAGATTTTTTTTTAATTTCATGTGCCTTACCACAAATAGGCAAGGAAATGAGTCAAACTCAAGTTCCTGGATGTCCATGATTCTGAACTATAATTTTTTCCTCAACTGCAATTCCACACTGAAAGATACTCATTCTTCTTTTTCTCAACTTCATTCAAAAAAAATTATGTGAAGCAAAAGCTTCAAATGTAACCATGCAACTTTTGCTCCATTAATGCTCATACTGCCCGTACGTTAAACTCCAAAACTTCATATTTACTGACATCACAGTTCTTATTTTGATTCTTGCCACTGGTCTCCTTAAATAGATTTCTTGCAACATCCTGTTGAAGGGTAATGCTTTCAAAATCATCTACTCGTTTTGATAAGCATACCACCAAAATGATGTCAGCACCTTTCAGTAATCCAGCACCCCAAATCATCTGGAAGCACCTCCTCTGTTACTTCTATGGTGGGGTCGTGAGCTGGACGTAGTCCAACTTACTTCCTCAGCAGCATCTGGCTCACCTCAAGCCATCAAAACAACAATTCATAGGTTGGTACTAGGTTATCGGTCCTGGGGCCTATACAAGCCTAGCCATAACAATTCCCCAGATATTTCTTTCCACAATATTTATTTCTATGGTACCCTGTCTAGCAGGGTGACTGACGTGATCCCTAGGGTGAATTTCCTATCTCCCATACAATCGTCAAGGATCCTTTTGAAGAGGGCCAAAGAGGCGCTCAGCTTGACATGTATGGGCAGTCTATTCCAGAGTATGGGGAGTCTCTGGGTCAGGAACCTATCCCTTCAGCATGTTTTGTTCATTGTGATAACAGATTTAAATCCCAGGAGCGTGTGGCTCTGAGGGATTGGGATTTCTTTAAGTGGAGCATGTCCAACACCTCAGGGTTTGACATGGCCTTGTATGTTAAGCAGAGATCACCGCTGAGTAGACTATATGCCACAGCGTATAGCTGGAGTTTTTTTTAGATTGTCAGGGATAAATTTGCCCAAATAGTTGAGCATACCAAGAAAAGCTGTAGGGCTTGGACAATGTCTGGAGCTGGCATCTCAAGAATGGGTGCTTGTTTAGAAGGGTCTGGTTGTAGGCATGTACTGGTAAATAAATGACCACCATAAGTAACTTCTGGTAGTCAGAATTTGCATTTCAGAGGATTGAGCTTTAAATTCACTTCACGTACTCTGGCCAGGACTTTCCCCGAGGTTTCTGTCATGCTCTGCTTCACCACTGCCTCCAACCAGTAAATCATCAACTACTACTGCACATGGGTAGCCTGAAAAAAATTTGCTCCACTGCATGCTGAAAGACTTCACTGGCAGAAGTTATTCCAAAAGGCATCCTGAGGAATCTGTATCTACCAAATTGGGTACTGAATCTAGTCAGTAGTGAAGATTTGCCATCAAGCATCACTTGCCAAAATTACCTCTCTGCAAATAAGACAGAAAAAACAGTGGCATTTGCTATGAGGATGGCAATCTCATAGAATGTACACATAGGATGAGGACATATTTTTAATGCCTTGTTCAAGTCTCTTGGGGTCAATGCATATTCTGATTTAATATGAATTTTTCTTATGAGCAGCTACTATAGAGGAGAACCACTCGGTTCAGTGATTGGACAAATCACACCTTGTTGCACCATTTTGCCTAACTGGACATTGACTTCGTCCTGCATAGCTATTGGAACTCTTCTTGATGGTCTGACCACTGGACTGACCTTTGGGTCTACTTTCATGGAGTACACAACTGGAAGTTTGCCTAGCTTGTCATCTAACATATCAGCATACTCTGAGAAAATAGTATCAGTAAAGCTGGAACTGGAACATGTGCTTACATTATATACTTCTTTGGTAAAAGAAAGCGGTTTCACTCTCAAACTGTCTCCGAGACCTAATAATGACTGCAGAGGTCTTCTGACTACATAAAATTGCAAGCTGCAACTGTTCCCAGCCAAATACCATAAAAGCACTACTGAGCCTTTGTTCTGAATCTCTTCACCTCCATAAGTAACAAGCTTCACACAATTAGCCAAATTAAGTAGCTCACCAGCCCAATGTTTCTGCTGATACTACGTTACACTTTGAACCAGTGTCCACTTTGTGCTCTGTGGGTTTGCCATTGATCAGGACAGTACAAAACACTTGGTTCTTTGCCAACAAATCTACTGCATTAACCTTTTCACCAACTACTGACACCATCATCTACATAGAAAGCAAGGTTGCAGATTTCTACATGATCAACTTGCTTTTTTGAGTGACCTTTCTTAATAACTGAATGAGGTTTTGCTCAACTTACAAAACCTTTGAAAGTGATACCACTTTTTTTTTACACTTGTGTCACTACTGACCAAATGCTAAGCACTTCTCTATCTTAGACTCATGACTTGCATCACAATTCCGACAGTTAACAATAAGACTTGACTTGGGTTTTGCTGATTCACCCTTAAACTGAACAGAGCATGCCCTTTTTATTGAGCTAGCCTTGGAACTTGCTAGAAAGGTATGGGGTTTCCCAGGCAGACCCACGGGGTTGCAATTGCCATGTGCTTAGCCTTATTTCTGCTTGACACGTGCTGCATGCTGTCTACGTTTGCTTTCGAGGCTGTTGAAACCATGCTCTTATCACTTGCAAGCATACTTGCATACCTTTCTGTGAGCTCATGGATTTGACAAATCTCTATAGCTTTGCTTAACGTTAAATCACTGTCACGAAGCAAGATCTCTCTCACTGCAGCACTATTAACACCACACACAAGCCTGTCCTTTATTAACTCTAGAAGTCTAAACCTCAAAATGCACTCTCTCGAGGCACTCCTAAAAATAGAGAACATCAATATCTGTGCAGTAAATGAGACCAGGTTCAAGGATCCAGAAAGAACCCCTGCAATACAAGGCTACAACTCTTACCACACTTTTTGGCCACCAAACCAGGACCAAAGCACTAAAGGTGGAGATGTGTCCATATTCACACCAAGGATATTCACACCTTCAGGCTAGTTGCCCAACACAATGTATCTGAAATTCTACAGGTGCAACTAACACTAGGTAAGACTGTAATCCAAGTTGTAGCTTGCTACAGATCCCCCACCATGCCACAAGATTCTCAGTACACTTTTTTAAACTTACTAGAAAATATTAAGATACAACCAAACACTCTAATACCGGGTGATTTCAACTACCCTGCCATTAATTGGGAAAACTGCTCTGGTACCAGCACCTTTGCCCAACGGTTCTTGGAATTCATAAATTCCAACACCCTGGACTAACTAATCCATAGTCCCCCACCAGGGGCTCAAATATCCTAGACCTGGTCATTACCAACATGGGAGATCGATGCTCCACACCAGTGGTCAACCCCTCGTTGGTCAGGTCTGACCATAAGCTAATCACCCTTGACGTCCACATCCCATCCCTACCCCCCCCCCCCAGTAGGGAAACCTCCATAAAAAAACTTCTCCAAAGCCAAATCCATGCTACTCAAGTCAGAAGTGACAAACTTCATGACACTCATGGAGACGGGAACTCAAAGTTCGACTGCTGAATCCTACACTAAGGCACTGTACAAGCACATCCACTTGTGCATGAATCATGCCATTCCAAACCGAACCAAGACTGTCTCCTCCAAAAAAAGGAACCCAATCTGGTGGTCTCCTGCCATAAACAAACTGTACAACAGAAGGAAGAAACTGTTGCAGAAAAAAGGAAAATCCTAGGATGCAAAAAACTCCCTTACCAGCCTCAGTAAGAAGCTGAGATCCCTCATAAAATCCTCCAAAGCTAGTTACGAAAATAAAATTGCCAAAGATTCCAAGGACAACCACAAGGCATGCTATAGTTATGTTAAGAATTTAAATGGCAATGCTCAGATCTGCTCTGAGCTATAACAGAATGGCATTAAATATACTGATCCTAAGGATATTGCCAATATCCTGGCAGACCGATTCAGCGCCAACTTCACCCCTCTCTCACTCGCTAAAGGGCCCATCTCAATACCAAAAGATTGCCAAATTCTGGTAATCCCAGTCACACAGGTAAAAAACGCACTCTCCAAAGCTAAGAATACAGCATCCATGGGACCAGACGATATACTGGGCTGTGTACTACATGAACTACAAAATTAACTGGCACCTCACCTAAGTGTCTTGTTTAATCATAGCCTCAGGCTTCATGCCCAATGACTGGCGCACAGATACAGTTATCCCACTCCACATGGGGGGGGATCTACCTTGGATCCTGGGAACCATCATCCCAGTCTGACGAGCCTGATCTGCAAAGCCATGGAATGCATTATCATGGAACTTATAAACATAGACATTGTCAACCTTCAAAAACTGGACCCCACTCAGTTTGGTTTCGTAAAGGGCCAAACTTGTCTCTTCAACCTAACTGACTTCTTTGAATCAGTCTCTGGAGCCATGAAAGAGGGTAAGGTGGTCTACACACCCTATCTGGACCTCACCAAGGCATTTGACACCATCCACCACTCTGGAATCATACATAAACTTACTAAGGTGGGCATTAATCCCTACATCACTCTATGGGTTGCCAACTGCCTTACTGATGGAACACACACTGTAAAAGTAGCCGACTCAAAATCCAGCTCCAAACAAGTGACAAGCGGAGTACCTCAGGGTTCAGTCCTGGGACCGCTCTTGTTTGGCATCTACTTCTCTGAAGTACAGGCCAGCACTAAGGGACTCTGGCTAACAAAGTTTGCAGATGACTGCAACCTGGGAGCTATTATTGAATCCACCCAGTGTTGGGGATATTCTACAAAAAGGCCTTACAGAAACAGATGCTTGGTGCCAGTGCCATGGGCTCAAGCTCAATGCCAAGAAATGTATAGTTATTCCCTATGGGAAAAACATGTACCCATGAATTACCACATTAGTACACTAAACACCAAAAGTGTGATAAGGGACTTAGGGACACAGGTGGACAGTGGTCTCACCTTCGATAACCACACAGCCACAACAGTCAGGAAATCCTTCTATGTAGCACACCTCAACACTAAGGGCTTTTTATCCAGAAAAAAGGAGGTCATTGTCTCGCTGTACTCATCCCTCATTACACCCAATATAGAGTACAACATTCTGTTTGGTAAGTACCTCACAAGACATTTCCGATAACTGGAAAGGTCACAGAAATACCTCACTAAAAGAATCACAGGCCTAAAGAAGATGCCCTATGCTGACCGTAAAAAAAAACTCCAGCTATACTCTTGTCGCATATCGCCTACACAGGCGATCTCTGCTTAACATACAAGGCCATGTCAAATCTAGTGCTGTTGGACATGCTACACTTAATGAAATCCCAATCTCTCAGAGACACATGCTACACACACACACACACACACACACACACACACACACACACACACACACACACACACACACAGTGGACACAAAACATGTACACACCCCTGCCAAAATGCCAGGCCCCCGTTCCCAGACACCTTTCATCTAACTCTATAATGATAATCTACTCTCTTGCAAAACACTGAATTTTCACAAACTGGTTCTGTATCATTCCACTCTCAACCTGCTGTCTCCTTTCCTATGAGGCCAGTGACCCGGTTAAAGTGTCAATCATGAAATTTTAGTAAAACCAAGCATCAAGAAAATGGTGGGTATACACAGCTGGAGATCTCTGATGAAGCAATGAAGATGAAAATAGTTCATACACTACCTACTCAGTAACTCCAATGGCT